>NC_136068.1:208358336-208510396 GCF_964261635.1 Lissotriton helveticus | reverse complement strand
GCCCCCAAAACATGTTTGGCCCAGGGCCCCCAAAATCCTTAAGATGTCCCTGGCTGTGGGGCCGGCTGGGGGGGATTTCGAGAGACGACCACAAGGGAAAAATAAAGAAATAATTAATTTCCCCTCATGGTCGTCTCTCAAAATCCCCCCCAGCCGGCCCCACCGCCTTTACCTGCAGTGGCCGCAGCTGAACAAACATTGTCGCAGGGCCACCACCAACCCTGTTTTGAATATTCAACAGTTTACAACAGTTCTAAGAGAACGGGCTAGTTCCGCTAGTCATTATGCACAGACTAGCATTTTAAGGCCCGCGTTCTATTGTTTTATTTAAAAGTTCACCTTCCCTCGTTTTCTTTTGCTTCAGAGATAGTTCGAGACCCGCTATCCACGAGACAAATGTGACTGAATAAGCAGTGGGAGTTAATTAAATTGGACAATGAGTAACCTTTTCAGAGCTCGAGCGGGGACTCGGCTGATTTAATTGCCTGCCTAATTAATAATTAGGCATGCTAGGGAGTTGAACACCTGGGTGCCAACTGCGTGCCCGCCTGGGAATTGTAGGTGTTCTAATGATTTTGAGGCCCAGAGGACCAATTTGAGTTGTTACCTGAGGTGCGCAGACTGAGGTCGATTTTCCTGTTGAATAAATAAATATATGCGCGTCTGTCATGCCCAGGACAAAGGGCGCGCATAAAATGGGCGCGAAATCTACACCGTGGTTACAGCAGTAGCAGGGACCGCAGCCGCTGCGCCAGCTGAGAGCAGAAAAGCTGCTAAAAATACCGCAATCTGTCACCTGCAAATTGGTACGTTTTAGTTTCTGTCCTTTCGCCGTTACCCCTTTTCTGATCAAGACAATAATAATCATCCCACACTGTGAAAAGCCGTCATTAGCTGGAACACTTCATTACACAAAGCAGTCTCCAACCACTCTGTAAAAATTTCTAAAGAGCACGCAGTTAACAGACAAGAGCAGGCCACGCGAATTTGTTCCCACTAATGCTTTATAAAAGCAGCTACAGGATGAAAAACTGCTGGAAAAAAAATGTACTCGGAGCGCCAAAAATATTAATACACTGGAACATGTTGAACTTTTTTTTCTTCTTTTTACAAGCCGTAAATATTTCCTTACTTTCCCACATGCAGCCATAAAATATGCTGATTGCCTGCTTGAAGCTGTTCCGGACACATTTTGAAGTGTCAGTCAGACTAAAAATGACAACGCAACGTGGTGAGGTGACGCTGCTGTACGTCAGAACTAAGGCCACTGCATTCATCACAGTTGGCCAAACACAAATTGGCCTATATTTAGAACAGCAAAACAAATACTGCTCGGGGTGAAAAACACAGCCAACCAAAATAAACTTCAGGAACTGGACCTCTCTTGTGAGAAGCATTTTCAACATGAGTTTACTTTGCTGCAACTAGTTATGTATTAGGTGGGCATTAAAGCTTACGTGAGGGCGGAAATATTTCAATCTGTTGGTCAACACCCAGAGGTCTCTATTAGGGGGAGCCTCCCCCTAATAGAGGGGAGGGGTACATGTGGTGCCCTTCTAAGGGGAGGAGACACCTGAAGTCTCAGTCCCTGTTGTGAATAGGCTCTTTCTTGTGCCACACATGTGATAAGGAGGGATTAGAGCAGTGCTTAATTTGAGCCGGTGGTTTCTGGTGCTCGGCACCGGCACTTATGACGGCTGTCACATTTATTGTATTTTTTTTTTATATACCGCAAACTTTACCGGTAGGTGTTAGAGTGCTTTACAAAAGATCTAGTTACATTACATAAAGACTTCAGAGTACATGAATTACGTAAAAGATATGAAACAGGTAAACTCTAAACTCAAAAAGAATGGTAATAAGTACATATGTCTACTACAGATATGTGTGGTTAGAGTTACATATACACAAGTTGCAAATTTACTCAAGATTACAATTTAAAAAAAGTTGAAGCAATTAGGGTTGCGCAAATATATACTACATATTTACAGAGCATGATATTCTCGCCATTGCTGGGGTTTGGATGCTGCTCGTTCTGCAAGGCCTTCAGGGTGCTGTTGCACTCACGTGTGGTGATCTTGGGCCTGGAATGATCCCCGAGCTGGTGATGGCCTAAGGGGTGGTGGTGGGCGGAGGCGGCGTGTGGTAGGCTGCAGGTAGATTTTGCGCTGCACGGGGGAATCAAGCCAGGTTGTAGACATCTTGCCCCGAGTTGCACCAGGCATCCAGGATTCAGCGCAGCTGCTTGTGCAGTTTAAAGATGAGCAGATAAACAGTTGTTTATCACCGCAATATATATTGAAAACAACTAATACTAGCCGCCCGAGCTATTCTTATAGCTTTGGGGGCTCAAACAGTCTGAAATGTTACACTTGGAGCAGTGTGACAGTTAGTAGTTGTGTAGGTACTGTCACTGGCAGCGCTGACAGTGGCAATAGGTAGTTGAAGCTGTGGTGGCCTTCTGACCAGGGCCTTGGCACTTATGTTTTTTACAAATTAAGCACTGGCAATGCTTAATTTGTAAAAGCATAAGTGCTGGGGCCCATAGTTACACTCAGAGCCTGAGGCTCACGCTACTGAATGTTGGGCGGATGAATACCAAGGCTCTCCATTCTTGATTCCACCTCATCCCTCTTTGATTCACCACTATACACTCCCAGACGCTTTATTTCACTCTTGCCAGGTCTTTTACTCCCTTTGTCACTTTTCTTCTCTTTTTCTTTCTCTTCCTCCTATCTTCCTCCTTTGCCGCCTTTTCTTTCTTGTTCTGGGCCAAAGTCTAATGAAAAATAATTCACAGTCCCCAAAATATGTTCTGGGAAGCCCCACCTGCAAACATAACATAACATTAAGCACTGTCATAACTGGATCCTGGTACTTTGAGGGCTTCCCTCACCTATTGTGGATTCTTTGTCATAATAATGGGTTCCTCCTAGCATGTTTTGTACCATCATTGGCATGACATCTGGCCTTCTCTCGGTCCTGGCATGATAGGAGGAGTCATCTTTGACACACTGGGGACATCCTTGACCTAAGTATGGCCTCAACAAAAAAAGATGGCCAGCCCTAGAGTGCTGTTGGCCTTCGATGAAACTATGGTGGCTCCACCGGTGGTGATTTTAGCAAGAAATGTGCTTGCTCTGCATTATGGTATCCACCCCTCATTAATGATGACACTATTTTGAAATTATTGTAGCCACCACTGGAGTAGTGAAGGCACTGGCATAGAAATGTTATCCTTGACAAATTGTGGACATGCTTGGCATGCCTGTGGCCTGTGTTATAATTGTGGCATCGGTGTAATGGTGTGATCCTACCATGTGAAGGGCATTCACGATGTAATTGGGGATTTCCTGGGCATAATGTTAGCCCAGGTGTTACTGTGCTAATCACAGAGATATTGGGAACATTTACAGCATAACTCTGACTCTCCATGGCATAATATTGATGAAAAACAATTTAGAGGGTAAGAAACTACCTGATTTCCAGGAGCCAACTCTTAGCTGGCTCGGTTGTCACAAACCCCTAGTCGGCAGCCCAGTCTGCCACAAAGCAGCCAGCTGTTCAGCGTAAGAAGGACTGCCCTTCTCGAGTTTAGAAAGCATTGTTAAGTAGGATATACAAAGTAAAACATCATTACAAAAACAAATGGCAATGAAAAGAGATAGAAATATTAAAATGTAACAATATGTAATGCAATCCCCAAAAGGGATATAAGAACTGTACCAAGGAACAAAGCTTTTTAAAGGTATTTTGTTTTGTGGGAGGGAGAGGAGAAAGAGAAAGAAAAAGAGGGGAAAGAGAGGAAGAAAAGGAAGGGAATCTAGAGTACAAAATCAATACTTGAAATTGCTATAAGAAAATAAAAATGAAATGAAAAAATAAACGTCAATGAAAGAGAAGGGAATAAAGAGGTAACATTCAGGGAACATGTCTGGAAATCAGTTAAAGGCAACCATAACAAGTCTTTTTTGATTAATAAAGGTACAGTGGTGGAAAAGGCACTATCAAGCCTATGATGGTGACATAACAGGTTCCACCAAGCAGTATATGAAATCTTTGAAGTATCTATCCAGTTCATTGTAATTATCTGAAAGGAAATAGCTATAAAAAGATCTATGAACTTACGTACATTACAATGAACATTCCATATAGGGCTGGAACCACCCAAAAAAATATGCACAATCTCAAAGGGATAGTCCGTGGCTAAAATGTCATTTAGTTTTGACCAGATGTGAGACCAAAGGGACTTAACCAACGGGCAATGAAAAAACATGTGGATAAAATCACTATTAACATGTGAGCAGGACCAACATTTTTTGGAATCAAGTAACTTGAATTTATGTAAATCAGAAGGAGTAAAAAAAAGTTTCTTGTAAAAAAAAAAAGTCTGTGTGGTGCTGTCGGTACGGGAGACAGTATGTATTTTAGACCAAATAGTGTCCCAAACCTGTAGAGAGAATTCTTGAGTTAGGTCTCTTTCCCATAAGAGCTCAAGTTTAGATTTGAGCCTATCAGTATTGGGATGGGAAAGTATTTTATAAATAGCAGCAGCTTTGAAAGGAATAGAAAAATCTGGTGGAGGTGAGAGAGTCGGGGCGGTGGTGGTCAGGGAATTACTCTGAAAAATAAAAGAGGATAGGGCGTGTTTAAGCAAAGGGACCGCCCTTCAAACCTTGTTTTTTTTTTGTCCCAACCAACCACCATGAAGGCCAAGCAGTCATGAACGGGAAGAAGCAACAATTACCATCATGTGCTGGGAGAAAACACTGATGCATCAGGGCCATTGCTCTTTTATTTTGCAGAAACGAACCCCAGCTTGGGATTTTTGTTTTTGTAAAACAAATAAAGGCGACTGGGCTGCTGTCATAGGGTGGTCCAGGTGACATTACATTTGGGTTCAAAGTGCTTATGCCTTGATGGTGTGGGCAGTTTCAGCAAACACACTTCACCTACCTACCGCGCTGGGATCTTTAAATATAGCAGAAGGATCACGTTTAGACTAACAGAGGTATAGCTTCTTCTACCCTGATGATTTAGTGGCCCTCCAGCTATAATTAAACTGACTCCCTAATTAGCAGAATTCTGTGAGAATATAGAATTTGATGAGGGACTTCCAAACGAGGTGAAATAGCATGAGATTTCCTTGGAGAAACACAAATGCAATGGAGGTGTTGGATGGAGTACTTACAAGTGTGATGAGACGACCTTGAGATTTCCATCAATCAATCAATCAAGCAATCAGGTGACTCGTAGAGCGCCACTACTCACCCATAAGGGTCTAAAGGCACCTGGGGTGGGGGGGGGGGATCTCTGGTCCGTCTAAAATGCTGTGATTCAGTCGAAGAGCCAGGTCTTGAGGTCCTTCCTGAATTGAGGCAGAGACGGTGATTGCCATGAAGAAACGATGAGTGAAAATGTGGTGTTGGTTTCACTGGTTCAATACATAGTAGCTAATTTGTACTAGCAAATGACAGGACACAATAGATTCTATTGAGTAGTAAGTGCTAGATAAGGTATAATAAATATCATTTTTTCAAAAGTTCAGAAAGAACTGTCATCTGTCAATCTGTTGGACAACAATTTCAATATCCATTTTTAATCTGGAGCTTAATAGAGAGGTTAGCATTTTTTTTATAATAATGTCCAGTTATTGCAAATATGAAAGCATACCAATGAGGCAATTAAATGACCTGCCAACTTTCAATGAGTTGAAGATGACATGCACTGCTTGCTTACTAGATCTGTCTTGATAGCGCAGCTGTTTACAAGACCCAATGTTTCTAATAGAGTTAATGGGCTTTCAGCCATTGACTTGCTTTGGTTAGAACCCTTTAACCATTGCTGAGACTTTGTTATTAACATTTTATCACTCCATGCTATCAGTCGCGGCTGGTGCAGGAAAGCGCAGTGTGGCGGGCGAGGGGAGGGGGGGGGGGGGGAGTCGACAGATAATGGGATAAGGAGAATAAAAAAATTAAAAAAATAATACCACTTACCTTGCGCTTAATGTGGTGAGCGCAAGGTAAGTGGTTTTATACATTTTTTTATTTTATTTTCCCTACTCGTCTTCTGTCGACTTCTCCCCTGCCACCCCGCCGCACCGCCCACCATGCTTACCTGCACCAGCCACGAATGCATGCTATTAGTTGTTTGTGTATTATTCTACCACAAAGGGAGTGCTTTCATTCAAATGCCTGAGAGGATTTGTTTATGCCATGTGTCAGGGACCATTTGGCGAATGCAGAAGTCATCTTGAAAAGAAGGCTTCCCTACAACAACACAGCCAATTGATGTGTTAAAAACTATGCAGAGTTACTTTAGTCCTATGTGCTTCCTAAATATGATTTGGCTTTGAGCAAAACCTATCGGCAGACCCACTCCACCCCAAGTAGACAGTGCAGCATACATCCAGGTTAATTTTAAATAATCTATAACTTATTTTTAGCAACCATTTTTAAGAAAAATACCTCTGTCGTCAATGTATTTATGTACATACTTCCTAAGTTGAAGTTACTATGCAAAATTTGATTTGCATCTCTCATGATGACGTCACATTGAATCGTGATAGCAGTTTAATTCCATTTCATCGCCCCTAAACTGAGAACAATGCCAGCTCCCTTTTGTTTACCCAACACATTATTAGTGCAGCAGCTCTGATTTCTTAATTTTTTTCATCCTCGTTTTCTTTCTCTAACTAATTAGAAGGAAAACACGGCCTCAAAAAACAATATTTGTTTAAGAATTGTATAATTGCTGCGATTGTACACTTGCTGATTAATGTGCACATAGCCATTGAAGCAAAAGAAAATGGCGGGCGGTACACCAGTCTGTTTTTCATGCTGTGCCAAGCTTCAGCTGTTTTATTCGGTGCTTTTGTATAGTAAAACTTGAAGTAGGAATGGCACTTCAACTCTTGTGCTACAATTCCATATTTAGATCTACAGATAGGTGTGTGAACTAGAAAGATAGGTTGGATATGGTCCTATTTTCAATGTTAAACTACTGGCAATACTTCAAACTTAGAAATCTGCTGCTAGTTTCAAACTGGGTCTGGTGGCTTAGTGAACTAATGCTTCTATTCTACAAGCATGTGTTTAACCTCATGGTCACTGGTTCAAATCCTGGTGGGTCAACTTAGGCTTTCGTCCTTCTGAGGTCGATAACATAAGTACTGTTTGGTGACAATAAACATCTGTTGTTCAGCCCCAAGATACCCTTCTGGCTGAAATTGCCCTACTAATGCTTTTTTTAAATCCATGGTTAGACAAGTCCTCGTGTATGAATTGTGTAATTCATCTTAATTGCAATTCACAAAGTAAGATTTTTCTCAGGGCTTTGCATACGACCTGACACTGGATACAACTTTATTAAGTTTATTGAATTAAGTTGACTAATACCAGCAACACATAAAACTACTGCAGGCAGATCCAAAACATATTGTTGTAAGAAATGTACCACTTCCACAGTAAATAATGTATTCAATATTTGTTGTTTTGGGGAAATGTATTATTCTGTTCCTCCTCAATTTACCTAATCTACTTGATCTAGAGTATTCCTAACCCAAGGGTCTTCAAACTTGTATGTAGTAAGAGCTACTTATGTTCAATGACTATCACCTGAGCTATTAATACCAAGAGAGTTCTAATACTGACCGCATCACACAAGATTATATCAGTGGCCGCCATCTGCAAAATACCAGCAGTGATCAACTCAGTGCATCTGCCGTAGTTCCCAGCAGTCATGGGTAATTCGTTACAGCCATAGTTGTAATGACCCTGGCACCGGGTTAATAATAATAATAAGTCCCCCCAAACATCAGCTCATGACTTCTGAAAATACACATATTTTCATCTTGAATGCACACTTTTCAATGTTGGTACAAATATAGAATCATTCAACCAATCAAAAGCTTCTAATTTATTAATTCTGGCTGCTCACAGGAGAGCTAGGAGTGGCTCACAAGTTACTCATTGGATAAACCCGCTCTAACCATATTTAGGCATAACTGAGAGGTGGGTTTAATAATTCAGTACCAATGGTAAGGTGTAGCCAATGGTAAGGTGTAGCCAAAGGAACCGAACTGCCTTTTAAATGAGACACAGTGGATATAATGCATTTGAAGCATCACTCTAGTAGTGCAGTGGCATACGGGTGTCGCATGCCCACATGTGGAGTGTCCATGATGTAATGTGATCAGCCACTCTACGGGCAAACCATAAAGTATTCACCATTACTAGTGCCATGCGTACACACCTGATGTTGTTGAGGCCTTATGAACAATGGCAGAATGATAATACGCATCATAAGTGGTAGTTGCAGAGTCTGCCATGTCCACCTCTGGCATGATGCCTTCCAGCATCCCTTTCACTCATTTTGTTTCAACCTAACTTGTAAAGGTCAAGAGCAGGCTTCTCCAACGAGAAGCTTGTGTGCTACTGGTAGCTCTCCAGCTACCTGTAAGTGGTACTCCTCTGTGTAGCCCAGCCTACTAAATTAAAAGCTTTAGTTTTGTTGAAATAATATATGAATAGCATAAGTGAAAAGTGTGTATTTGAGAGAAAATATTTGTGTTTTCAGAACTCAAATACTGATGTTTGTAGAGAAATATATTTAAAGCTGACATTTTAGTGATAAATCATGCAGCATTGGGGGATGGGGTGTATGACTCATATTATTACTTTGGTGCCAGGGGCACTGCAGCTATGGCTGTTATATATGACCCATGCAGACCAAATCGATAAAGCTTTTTTGCATTACTGCTGCCATTCCTTTCTGATCTCGGAAGCGATCACTGCTGACAAACGTGCATGGGATGGTCACTATGGTAATCTTGTCGAATGTTGTCACTACTAAAACTCTAATAATATTTGTAGCTTGGGATGATTTTCATTAAACATAAGTAGTTCCTACTACAGAAAAGGCTGGAAACCCCTGGTCTACAGTGCCTATAGGCTGAGTACACAAGTTTAGATTGTAAAACATCTGCCTCCTATATTTTCCCCAACTTATGTCCTCACGGTAATCATAGCAGTGCATTTAATACCAGTTGCCATGACTTCAGATAAGATTTGCTCAAACTCCTACATTCTTGTGAATAATTGTAGATGCATGAGAGGCTATGTGTCTCAGCAGCAAATCATCTATCTTTGAAAACCTCATACGGTCACTTCCACCTTCCTAGCAGTGATGCGCTTGCTACATCAACTGCCCATTTCTCTGTTACTGTAGTGGGGATTCTGTCTGAAGGTGTCCAGGGCTATTCATGATTGAGAAATGCATATGACCATATTGAGTAATATCAGGTATACCTACTCTAGGAAATCTCCATTTCTCTGGGGAACTTTGACTTCCACAAATACAGGAACATTATTCTTCCATTGATGGTGCTATTAACTCTATGGTTCTACATATCTGGATATGGGCCATACATTATTGCCCTTGTCCCTGGTTCTAGGGTTATGGGTGGGCATTTCCACCCATGAAGTTTAGAGGTCTTCCATTGTCGCTGGCGAAGCAGAATGAGAGAAATGTGTTGGGCACTGTTTGTCATCATCAGTATTGTTACACATATGTGCACATATGAATTCTGGTACATCACATATCAGAGTAGAGTGACTCTATCATTGTATTTACATACATATTGAAACATGAAAAAAGTCCAAGATGGTGGCTTCATGTCAAACCCAGGACAGTGAATACAATAGGTGGGAAACTGTAGATGTAAATCATATGCAAAATGTGTTTTGGGGCTTGATTTACTTATAATTAACTTTAATTACAAAAAATAGTTAAACCTTTTTACTTTTTCAAAAAATATACAAATTAAACAAATACATTATGTTTAGCCATAAGTACTAATGTTAGTGAAGGGGGCAACTTCTTTTTAGAAAAATATTGTTTGGAAATTACTATTAAAACATTAAATTAATATATTTAAATTATTTAATGTATTACAGATATAATTTGAAGAGTTATGTACTGCAATATTTTATTGTCTTCAATTTAAAAATGAATATTTGACAATATTTTACAATCACATTGTACATTAAACTATTTATAAATTTCCTCTTGCTGTTTCATAGGGATATCTCCATCCCAGTGGTGATCTCCACCAACAACTTAAAAGTTACTAGTGATAACATTACACTCATACATTCTGTTGTAGGAGGCTTCAATTCTTCATTTTGAGGGGACTGGGGTGGGGATGAGGGACATATATAAATCTAGAACTAGGCGTAAATCTCCACTCAGTTGTGATAAACAAAAAAGTGGAGTGCTGTACCAGTAGATCTACACATAAGTAACTATATACATGTATATTTATTTACCTTTGTGAATCAGCTCATTCCCTCTCTGTGTAGTTGTGAAGTTTGCTTGTAGCAAAATTCAGATCATGCATTTTTCTAACACAGTTTCTGAGAAAGCTGCAGAATTTCAATCTCTGTGAAGTTGTGTGTAGTAAATTCTAGCCCTTGCTGGATAAATCTTGCTGGTGCCATATTTAAGTTGTAAAATGTATTTCCTGTGTGTTGCAGCTGTCTCTCCAGTTTAGGATTGCTATAGGAGTGTGAATTCCCATTTCATAGATTCAGTTGTCAAATATATCTCCTTATTTGACCTGTGTTTTTTTCATTACTGTGCTTTGAACTATTGCTGTTACTTCTACTAAATATCTTCACTTTCGAAACCATTTTTTATGTTTTACTTGTGTTCGTATTAACTATATGACTACTGTTTTGTGGGTGGAGAATGCAAGTGTTCTGTGGGCACAACTTAGATTTGGCGTTTCTCTCCCCATGTGTGTTGAATGGAAGGAGGTATTGTGGTCACTGTTTGATGGATTGCATGCGGTTACCTGCAGGCAGTCTCCCCATGCAAAGAGGTGGTAAATGCCAAGGTCCAAGTGCTCTTTGTGTTGTAATCGCATCCATCCAGCTTGTTTGCTCAGTGTGAAAATCCAGTTAGTTTGAGCATTATGGCATTTTTTTAATCTACATTGCATTTTCATATTTTAAAACACTCCCTGTTTGCTCAATCATTTCTTTGGTACAGTGGGGAGCATATTTACAAGCGCCTTGCACTACAGGTGCGTCACTTTTTTTGATGTTCTATTGAGGCAGTGTGTTGGCCCATATTTATTGGACATGCAAAGCCACACTCCATGGTTTTTCATGGACTTGTAAATATGGCCCCCTTTCACGAATTACTCTGCATGAAAGAGGCATTCTATAGGTCAAAGTCAAAGTCAAAGTCTTTATTTCGGCTTTGATGCCATAAAAGAAAAAACATTACATTTTAAATGGTAAATCATTATCTAAAACAATACATTTTATGTTGGAAGACAATCGGAGCACAAATAAACAATATTAAAATCATAGGATGGACTTCTACCTAAATCAGTGAAGAGGTTATTTCTGATCCTAAACCAGGTCAAATTACAACTGATACCCCAATTTTTTCCTTTGTAGGAAAATACTATGTAGAAATCTACTGACACTAAAAGTTATAGTTTGCAAAGAATTTGTTGTCAGGATTCTCAATGCCTGTGAACATGACCTAAGGCCCAACAATAGACATATTGGTTTAATCCATTTTTTCCTGGCCTGGGCATACACAGGGCAAAAAAAGAGAATATGTTGTACATTTTCTGTCTGATTTAGATGACACAAAGAGCAAATTTCATCAGTTGCTAAGGATGACGATTCTAAATTTCTGGCCCAACGTGCCAAAGTTGTCTTGATTAAAAGATTCCCATATCTAAATTTTAAAAACAAAGTTTTGGCAATTGGAGGCTCTATTTCATCCATAAAGGTCTCAAAAAGTGGGACATCCTTAAAGCTTAAAAAGTTTGAAACTAACGTCCCACCATTGGCAGCACCTGTAGTCCTATTCACTATAAAGGACCAGAAGGCCCTTTTTAAAATTAGTTTCGAGTTTGAGGGTAGTTGTTCAGGATTCTCCCAGAAGTGTTTCAAAAATTCTATAGGTGTTGCTGAGGGTGTTCACATGCACCACCATTGGATTCTGACGCATTCCCAGATTCACAAGGTTTGGTAAACCTGGGAGTGTCAGAATCTCATGCCTCCCCAGGGCAGGTGTAAATGTGACGCAACGAGGAGAAATACCTTTATTTTTCTTCTATGTGTGCAGTATTCTGCAGCACACATAGAAGGAGGAACATGCCATCAATTATTGTTTTTATGCAGGAAGGTGTCCATCTTGCACAAAAACAATCATCCCTGCAACACAAGTGGTTCACGGGAGTCTGTGTTGGCGCTAGGCAGCCTAATGTGCACCAGCACAGAGGAAAAAACACAGTGAAGCATTGTATTGTTGTGACTATGATGCATCCATGTATTTTCCTAATGACACAGCTCGGCACAGCAAGATGGCTTGCAGCTCCACTCTGCGTCATTTTCTTGTAAATATGCTTCTGGGTTTATTACATCCTGCACTAGCATCCATGCCATTGGTTTTCCAGTGCATCTCTTAGTTGGCAGTTATTCTGGTCAGCCAAGAGGTTTCAGAGGACAGAAAGCAAAAGAGGTCTTCTATCCGGTTCAAATACTGTCAAAGATCATGTCAACATTTGATTGGTTAGTCGCACAGAGGTGCAAGATATTTCACTATATATCACTTTTCTTGACATTGATTTAATCCCCAAAAATAGCAAAACTTACACCTATTAAGTAAATGAACAGAGCTGGAGTCAGTGAATGTTTGCATGTCACCTACATACCAATCTCACTGTCTTTACATGCATGCCGATCTTATTCACTCAATGAAGGGCGAAGAAATGTGAACAAGGATTTAGTAAACAGAATTTTATTTCTAAAGAAGGTGATTATGTTTCTACTATTACAACTACACATTAAGCTGGCTCCAGGTATGAGAAAGACCAACCACTATCCCGTTCCTTCTACAAAACTGTGAGGATATTGTAAAGGGCCAATGATGCTGGGCTCCATTGATGATCTCTCCAGCCTAGGGCAAGGCTTACTTATTACCGCTGCTGCCATTGATGCGCATAAAGGTCTGATTCCATTGATGCCCCCTACTACTAATGTCTATTCATACCCATTATTGCTGGGGCCATTGATGCTCATAAATGTCTGGCTCAATTAAAGATCCTTACCACCCATGAAAATTCATTCTCATTATTGCTGGGGCCATTGATGCTCATAAATGTCTGGCTCAATTAATGATCCTTAGCATCCAGGACAATTCATTCTCATTATTCCTGGGGCCATTGATGCTCATAAATGTCTGGCTCAATTAATGATCCTTACCACCCAGGACAATTCATTCTCGTTATTGCTGGGGCCATTGATGTTCATGAATGTCTGGCTCAATTAATGATCCTTACCACCCAGGACAATTCATTCTCGTTATTGCTGGGGCCATTGATGCTCATGAATGTCTGGCTCAATTAATGATCCTTACCAACCAGGACAATTCATTCTCATTATTGCTGGGGCCATTGATGCTCATAAATGTCTGGCTCAATTAATGATCCTTACCACCCAGGCCAATTTATTCTTATTATTGCTGGGGCCAATGATGCTCATAGATGTCTTGCTCAATTAACGATCCTTATCACCCAGGACATTTCATTCTGATTACTGCTGGGGCCATCGATGTTCATAAATGCCTGACTCCATTGATGAGCCTAATCATCTAGGACAATTCTTTGAACCCTCCTACAGCAACATTGTTTACAGCCCTGGAGTAATAGAATTAAAACGCAAGATTAACTTTAAAATGGATTGAATTTTAAGATTAGTTTTCTTTTGTCCAAGCTTCTCAGTAGCCTTGGTGCAATGGGACAACCCCCTAGCTGTGTGCCCATGCATTTAAGAATCTGACAAAGATATCACAAAGCTCAAAATATTGTAAACACTTAAAACCCAAGGCTAAAAAATGAACGAGGATTTCTACCCAATGGAAATAATGGCTTTAGGGTGCCAAAGTTCCAGTGCACAGATAATGAGGCCATTGGCTTGTGGTGGAATAAACTCACCCGTGGGTGGATTTTCCTCACTCACACTCGCCAACTTGATGTTGGCGAGCGCGAGCAAGGAAAAAAGCTCTGCTCCGCTGCGCAGTGCGGAGTTTTTGGGAACTCTGCGAGCTCCGTGTTGTTTTTATCCACTAGACTAGTGAAGGAAAAGGGCCTTTGACAAAGGGCCTAAAAAAATATTACCAGAAGGTGCCAATGGGTAAACAATTTCAGTTTTATTGCCATTAAGCAGCAACTCATTAGTGTGGTATCTGGGTTACCTGTATCTTGGTAACAAGATGCCACAGGTTCTGGAATGTAGTGATGGAAGGGAGCGGTGGTGACAGTTGGAGATGATGCTGGTGGCGTTGCTTGTCACATGCTTGGTCTCTAATAAATCCTCAAGTTACCTCTTCTTGTTTGAGCCATCTTTTTAATTAGGACACATCCCTTGTGTTGAACATTAGAATGGTACTCATGAAGATGACCTGCTGTCAAGTGTCATCCGTTAATTTTCAACAACAATCTGGATGTCGTCTGCATAAAGAAACAGATTAAAGCCAAAAGACTGACTATGGTGTACCAGTGAAAGCAGAAGACATTACCCTAAGATCTGGATGTATGATGTTACAACGCATGCTTTTACAACGCATGCCATTATGACGCAGGTTTTACAACGCAAGTCGTTACAACGACTTGCGTTGCGGGGCGCTGGATAGTGAATAGTTTAATTTACTATTCCAACTTCAGTCCCCGTGGATAGTAGGGAAGGTGTTGGATAGTAATTAAACTATTCCCTATCCTAGAGCGCCCTCCAGCGCAATTCGTTGTAATGACTTGTGTTGTAAAAGTTGCGTCGTAATGGTAGTGCGTTGTAAAAGTTGCGTTGTAAAGGATGTTTCCCTAAGATCTAGTGTCAAGGGAAAATGTCCTTTTCTCTTTCTTGTGATGTATATGGGAGATACAGTACTATTGTCAGTCAATAATTGAATGGATGAGTTACAATAATACAGGCCCCCTACACTTACTGTTCAGGAATGCCTCTTGCATGTCGTTAAATAATCTTATCAACTAAATATTTTAGGCTCAGTAGTTCTGAGATGGGCTGCAAGGCCCTTAAGACTCTTCTGTGTTTCACTTCCTTAAGATGTCCTCCAGTTTGCACAGTCTGATAGACCTTGTGTCTGCTTTGTCAGGTGTCTGCCCCTCTCTACGCTGGATAGTACAGCCTACAACATAGGTCTCAGAAGCAGGGCTCCCTCTGAAGTTCTAGGCTTGGTCCTAACATTGGCAAAAAAAGCATAGTCCAGAGTTTTGTACCTCGTTAGATGCCACACTGCAAGTTCTGTTTACTTTCTGAAGAAGTGCAGATACATACCATTTACTGGCTCAAGAAGGGCAGATTGTCCTAAAGCTGTTGGCACTGGCTGGAAGGTTAACAATTAATCTGGGTTTTTGATGTGCAAAAATGGTTCCAAGAGGATAAAAGGAAAAAAATCACATAAGAATGTGTACTACAGTCTCCAGGGGATACATGGATGATTCACCTCAGTACCACTGCAAATCATTCTTCATGGGCGAAAGGATGCAGGGCAGGTTCAAAGCACTAAGCAAATAACCAAGGTTCGATGATGTATGGCCCGAGAGACACAGGGAAAACCTAGGTAGTATGGTAACTAACAGTGGATGAACCGAGGGATCATCAGCTACCCAGACAAGCAAACAGCCCTGAGGGAAGGCACATAATGTTCTTCTATAGTGGAGAAGTGTAAACATTTACCCCACCCGACATACATGTTAGAAGTGCATTGTAGTCGAACGTAGTCTGCACTCACATATATTCTGTGTGACTGTTATAAATGACATTGGGGGTGTTGCTTATTTAAAATATCCCTGCACACTAATTATATGCATTTTTAGAGATAACTGATAGAATTGTAATGTTCACGTATTAATATGTTATGGAAACGTTTATTAATATGATGACATGAGTTAAGTTGTGGTGTGTTTACTTAAGAAACTTCATGTACATAGAAGCTTTAAGTGAATAAGTCATATTTCTGTTGGATTAATCCTGAAAGTACATGTTGGGAAATGTGAATTGATTTGTGTGTAGAAAGTGCACATGAAAGTAACCCGTGTACTTGTTAACTTAGCCTAACTTGTGGGCCTGAAATGCATTTAGATTCAAGCTCAGGTTTCCTAGTTTAATATTTAATTCGTACTTTACTGTGCAGAAGAAATGTTGCATGCACTTTGTGATCCTACTTCAGGAGGACAAGGCTTTGTCAGGGTAGAGAAAGGGTCTTTGTTACTAGTAGACAGTGAGGCATGTGGAGTGGCAATTGTTAGGGAAATATTCTTTGAGCAAGACTTTAGCTGTGGATGAGGCAGTATTATCTTTTAGGGGGTATGCCTCTACCCATCTAGAAAAGGCACAAACAACTACGAGGACGTATTTCAGGTTGTTGCATCTTTCCATGTGGATAAAATCCAATTGCAGAACCTCGAACGGATACGTCGGAGGCGCAAAGTGACCTGCTGGAGTTGGAGTTCCCTTACCTGGATTATACACCAAACACACCATACAATTCTTGACCACATTCTCAGCACATTTAGGAATTCCAGCATTCTGCCATACTGGAGCCAACAACTTACAAATTCCTTTTGCACTAATGTGAGACAACCCATGTGCCATCATAACCACCGCAAGCACATACGCATCCGGCAACATCCATCTTTGGTGTTCTGATAACTCAACCCAACAACCAGTCGAATCCAATCTACCCGTAGTTTCTCTCCACACACTCTTTTAATTTTCAGTGGCTTCAGCCTGGATTGATTTCACACTGTCAATCGTATCTTCACACATTCCAACTGCACCAATCCATCTCGCAGGGCCTGCAACATACATTCGACTCATCACATTTTTCTCTGTTTCTTTCGCAACTTCATCCGCAAATACATTACCTCGACCAACATCATCCGTAACCTTCCGGTGAGCACTACACTTCACAATCGCAACTTGCTTCGGCAAAGTAAGTGACTCAAGAAGCTCATTCACCAACTGCCCATGTTGAATCTTAGTCCCATGGGATGTGAGAAATCCCCTTTCTTTCCACAAGCGTCCAAAACTGTGTGCAACCCCAAACGCATACTGGCTATCGGTATACACATTCACTCTCTTTCCCTCAGACAGAATACACGTTCTTGTTAATGCAATCAATTCCTTGTGCCGAATTATAGCTCACTCGTGCAGTTTCAACGATCGTACATAATGTTGTCACGGCATATGCCGCGGTCGTATCACCATTTGGGAGCTTGTAGCATGACCCATCAACCCATAGCGTACCATCAGGATCCGAAAGAGGAGTATCTTTTAAATCGACTCTCCCCTTCGTTTCCTCCTCCGTCCTAAGAAAACAATCATGCTGTTCCTGACCATCTGTGTCCACAGAAATCGGCAACAATGTTGCTGGATTCAATACATTACACCGCTTGATGTGAACATGACTAGCCAAAAGCGTCAACTCATAACCCGACAACCTCGCACTAGTAAGGTGCTGAGTCTTGGTTCGATTTAATAAAGTATCCACTGCATGTGGAACCATCACAACCAACGTATTATCCATCACCAATCCAGCAGACTGTCGGATGGAAACAGCCGCTGCCGCTGCAGCTCTCAAACAGCTTGGCAACGCTCTAGCTACCGGATCTAAAGTTGACGAGAAATACGCACATGGACGCTGCTTATCACCAAACTGTTGAGTCAAAACTGACAATGCACAACCCTCTCTCTCGTGAACATAGAGTGTAAAAGGCTTACTGTAGTCAGGAGTACCCAACACTGGAGCAGAACACGATGCATCACGCAATTCAGAAAAACCTTTCTGACAATCGTCAGACCATGGAAGAGGATTCGATGTATCTTTACAAGTCAAAGTCAACAGAGGTTTCGCCAATAGAGAGAAATTTGGACTCAACTGTCTACAATACGACGTGATACCCAAGAAAGCACGCACTTCTCTCTGTGTGCTTGGTACAGTCATTTGCGCAATCGCTTGAATTCATTCTGGGGTCAACCTTCTTCCCTCCTTTGACAAGAGATGACCTAAGTAGGTCACTTCTTGGCGACAATACTGCAACTTAGAAGGTGACACTTTATGATGCAAGTCCGAAAAATGTTGCAACAAAGAAAGAGTAGCTTCTTTACAAGTTTTCTCATCATCAGCGGCCACTAACAGATCATCCACATACTGTATAAGAGCAGCACCAGCAGGTAACACAAGAGTATCGAGCTGAGTTTTTAAAGCCTGACTATAAATGGAGGGACTTTCACAATAGCCTTGGGGAGCTCTCTTAAACCGGAAGCTTCGGCCTCCTAAAGGGAAGCCAAAAATATCTCTACTCTCCTCAGCAATTGGAATACTGAAGAAAGCATTTTTCAAGTCTATGACTGAAAACCAGGCAGCTGAAGCAGGAATCAAAGTCAACAAAGCAGTAATATCCGGAACAACTGGAAACTGTGGCACAACAATCTTGTTAACCTCTCTAAGATCGATCACAAACCTGTAAACAGGTGGCTGAGAAGAGTCAGTGCGTTTCAGGACAGGCAAAACAGGACTGTTACACACATTACCTCTCGTTTCTTCAATCACACCTTTCTCAATCAAATCATAGATAATCGCTAAAAGCGCTCTATCACCATCACTCAAAATCCAATATTGGGGAATACGTGTCAATTTAACATTCGATTTGAGCGTAACAACATAGGGTGGAATCTCCAAAAGACCCACATCATTAGGACCAGTAGCCCAAAGAGTATCAGGGAGAGAACGCAATTCCAGTGGAAGTCGATCTTTAGATAAATACATTGGAGAGATCACTTTCTTACCCAATGTAAGATGTACTCCCGAAGGAGAACAATACAATGCCGCATGCAATCTTTTTAACAAATCCAAACCCAACAAATTCTCACCACAACCTGTCGTTAGAATAAGGGGTGCTTCCAATTCACAAGGCCCAACGGAAAGAGACAAAGGACTAGAAAGTGGATTACGTACCGGGGCACCAGAAAATCCTACCGAAACATTCGTTAAGCCAGACAAAGGTGCGCCAGGGAGTTTAGAGTGCATGATAGAACTCTTTGCTGCACCAGTATCCAAAAGAAAAGGCGCTACCACACCTGATGTAACTACTGCAACATAAGGCCCACTCTGATCTACTGGAACCGACACTACTCCCTCTCTTTGTCCATGGCTGTCCTAGCAACCATTATAGTCAGCATTCTCACTCTCAACATATTAGTCATCAGCATAATACTGAGTCGACTGACCAGACGCAATTTTCTGTTGATCAAAACAATTCATAGAATTCTGCGGAGGAAAGGAACGTTCGTTCTGGGGAAACACACCACGTCCTCTACCCCTTGACACTTGCTGGAAACCGCCACGACCTCTCGGGCCGGTATACCACTCGTGCGTTGTCGTAAAACAGGGCACTCATTTTTATAATGACCTTCCTCCCTACAATACGCACACTGATTTAAACCCAAAGGTGGTCTTGGAGGAAAATACCCAACGTTCTGTTGCGGTCTCTGAAATGGTGGAGGTTGCTGAAACTGTGGGCGTTGCTGCGATTCTTGCTGATGCGAGCGTGGCGGATACGCCTGTTGCAAAAGGACCTTTGTTTTCAAGTCTTTTGTCTTTTTCTTTACTCTGTCTTTCTCGTCCTTATCCCTATTCTCATAGTACTGTGCAGTCGCCAATATCTGGGCCGACGAGGAAACAGCCCAAGAACTCTCAGAATCTTTCAACTTATTACATAGTTCAGGAAGTAAGTTAAAGACAAACTTATCTACGAACAATCTTTGTCCACCTTCCGTACTCATATCTTGACCACTATGATCTATAAATGTCTCTTCAAACCTAGTGAAGCAATCAGATACACTTTCGCCCTTCTTCTGCTTACATGCTGCTAACTTGTCCCAATTTACTCGTAACGCTGGCATCATCGTTTTCATAAGATTTATAATTCTGCCAGGTATATCTGCCACTAGAGGCTCAGGCTTAGAACCACCAACTTGTCTAGCGTCCGCAGCAGCAATATTGAGCCATGAGTCACCTAATTCAACCGCATGATCCTCAAGACGAATCTTTGCCCATAGAGGTTGAGGTACTACATTACCCAACAGCATATCTATGTCGGCTAAATTCATAATGCATGCGTCAACTGTCTGGGACAATTCTTTGTAATAGCCAGCCGGGTTCTTACGGGGATCAGGTAAAGACTGTTTAAGGGCCAAAACTTGTACTCTCTTCCATGGTACATGTACCCATACTCTCTGAAAATGAGGCAGAACAGGCGGATTAGTGTTTGCGTCCCCTTCTCTCCAAACTGGGGGAACCTCTCTCATTGGATATTGTCATACCTTTCTCCTGACTGCGGAATCAGGCTCAAACAATCGCTGAGAGGGGAAATCGCTCCTAAACGCAAGTACTATCGCAACTGCTTCCTCAACTCCGGGACCCACTATCGTCCCTTTCGCAAACTCAGACTGGGCATTTAGCAACTCTACGGGAACTGAACCCAAATCATTATCGCCCATTCCTCACGGAGGAAAGTACACATTACATCAAACACATATCTTTGCTTGGGTGCTTCCCACTGCAGGAAAACATCCATAACTGACTCTAAATTATACCTCGAAACATTCGAAATCCACCTGCGAGCCAAGAGATCTAACACTGCCCGTTCTTCGGGACCAGGTAGCTGACTACGCATTTGTTTACGTGCAGAAACAGGGGTCATACTCAATGACCCAAAGAAAGGAGACAAAAGACCAGTAACAGTATCCGTCATTTGTTGTCGAGCAGAAGGAGAAGCTGTCATAAGGACAGGAGACAAAGTATTTTGAGGTGATAGAAGTGTAGGGTTAGTAGCAAGAGAAGTTGAAGGTACAGGAGAATAAGGCAAAGTAGTTCCAGACAAAACCGATAGCAAAGTCTGCGGCCCCAGAGGAGGCTGCGCCGTAGGAGGAAGAACCAGCTGAGGAGGAACCGGTAGCTGAACAGCAACAAGAGGTTGTGCAACTAGAGGTTGCGGAGGTGCCGTAGCACTCTGTGCATAAGGGGGTGGTAATCTCAACAAATGTGACATCAAAGGATCCTTCTCAGGGTCCTTCGTTGCATTCTCGAGAAGAGATGGCAAAGCTGGATAACATTTATGAATAGCCATATTATGTTGCCTATCTGACACCTCAATTGCTTTATCTTCTTCGTTTTCTTTAAACTGCCTAGCAGCTTGAATTATTGATACATCCTTTTCTCTTTTATCTCTTTTAGCTTGTTTAATTTCTTGTTGTCTGGCTTCTTTACGCCAAAGGCGAAAGGAGTAAAACATTGCCGGCCAGGCTTTCTTCCTAAATAATTTAGTTTCCAAATTGTCTAAAATCTCTGTATCAAAGCTACCATGTTGGGGCCATTGTAAGACACCATCTTTTCTAGTATAGCGGACCCATACTTCATTAAACGTAATGGGGCCCACGCCGTGTTTAGAATAGAGCTCATAAGTCGGAGTTCCAACTGGAGGTATCGGACATGAATCCTCCAATCTGGAATCCCTGTTACAACCACAACAGAATATCCTCCTAATTTTGCTAAGACTAGGCATCTTCGCTCACTAATCTAGCTTCAAACTTCAAGGGATTATCTACAACGATAGTCTTGCAAATATACGAGTCCCTCGGCTTTGGAAATTGCAATTTTCAAATCAAAACTCAGGACCAAACAAACTAAGAACCAAAGAACCAAAAACTAAGGACTGGGAGCGACCCACTTATACTTAACTGAGGTATCAGTCACGCCACCAGAAGACCCGTCTATCGTCTCGCCATACAAAGCATCACAAATGGGTCCAAGACAGGGGGACAGTCAGGGCAGCAGTCCTTCGTAGCCGTCAGGAAAGCGGGAAGCCTCGCAGCAAAGACCTTCAGTCCACGTTCGACATGCCGAGGTCGATGAAGTGGTGGCCGTCCTCCAGAATTTCCTCACGAAGCTCCTCACGATCTTCAGGCTTGGACCGGTACCGCTGAAGTCGCCCCACGTTGGGCGCCAACTGAAGAACCGGGTTTTAGAACCCAGCGGTGCCAGGGGCACGCCCAAAGTCTTCGGGTTCACCTGTCTTAGAATACAGAGACACGGGATACTTCTGAGTGGCGTCAAAGATCAAATTTATTGGCTGCAGTCAGTAACAGAAGTTCTAGAAATCATCACGGTATGAGTTCTCAGGAGACTGCTCAACTTTACAGAGCAAGTCATCCCTTTTTATGCCAAACATTATGCTTCAGGCAAACATTCCTTGTTTACAGTTTAACCAATCACATGTTTCCACAACGAAAGTATTGCATGACGACAAACCCATTTTACAGTTGTCCGGTCCATAATCAATCATTGAACAAACCCAACATTCTTCTTTAGACAAGCCGGACAAACCCATAATAAAAAGAACCACAACCCATATCGTAAATAGACCATAAAAGAAGAAACAGAAACAGATAGAAGTAGGATAATGCATGTTTGTGTGCAGTAAAACTTTATGATGTCCTGTGCTCTGATCCTTAATCTTGATCAGCTAAAGGACAGGAACTGGTTTAACAAGGTCAGCTTCAGGCAACAGGGTCAGTTCACTCAGGTCAAACAGGAGTCAGCACGAACTCGAGCTAAGGTGTACATGTCCTTAAAAGACTAGTTCAGCCACAGTCATCGGCCTATGTGAGGGCAACCACAAAATGGCTGCCATACACAAAATGGAACCCACGGGTTCAGAATTCACAGAACCTCAATGCTTGTCTTTAATAAAAACTGATGCAATCTGATGCAAATTTCTGTTTTCTTATTACTTTTATTGCCATCCGAAGATTTGGATTCATCTTGTTTATATTGTATTTCTATACATTAATGCTTAGATTGGTTTACATCAATCTGTTTTTTAATTTAAATTTGGAATAAAGCCTACTAACTCGATTTTTGGTTTCAAACAGAGTTATTGTGTAATCACATTGGCTACAGTGTATTTCGATATTGGATCAAATTGTTTCCTCTAAACCCCTCAAGTGGCACAAAAAGACCATTGAACGAGTGTCACTAATTAGGAGGGCCCAGGCTCTATCAATAGGCATGGATAATTTGCCCCCTAAATATACTAGATATTATTGATTCACTCGATTCTCTCGCTTCACACACTCCATACAATGTAGAGCTGGTAGGAACACTTTTCCTGGGCTACTTTTAGCACCCAGTCAGCCACTTCGAATAGCTGATTTAATAAAAGGGGAAGGGCTTGCTGAGTTCTGTGCCATCTTGGGGGGGGGGCTGATGGAATAATTTTAAAGCTTTGGATATCCAAAAAAATCCCAAACTATACAAACAAGCATTGGTAAAGGCATTATGTTTCGCCTAGGTGATTAAAAATAAGCTGTTTTTTGTTGTAAGATGGAGCTTGCTGAGTAGTTGTACAAGAAAAGTTACAGAAACTCTGTTAAAGTGTGATGACTTGTTTATGCACAAAAAGGCAGTATATTGTGCTGGTACTAGTAGTATAGTGCAGGTAAGTAATAGCAACATTTTGAATAATGAAATGAAAACGGGAAATAATAGAATTAATTAATGTAATAGCAATATTATGTGTTTATAGATATTATGACAACTTTTGGCTCTGGTGCCACTGAACCTGCTGCACCATTGAAATCATGACCCCATTAACTGTAAAGTAATTGCACTTGTGACACTCTGTTTAGTAGTAAAATGTTGCAATATTTGGTGTTTAGGGGTGTTTCTAGAACTTTGGGGCCTGTGTCACTGCAACAACTGCACCATTGAAATCATGACCCTAGTGCCTGCAAAGTAACTGCACTTGTGACTGCTTATTTAGTTATTAAATATAGCAATATCTGATGCTTAATGGAGTTCTGACAACCTTTGGCCCCAGTGCCACTTCACCTGCAGCACCATTGAAATCGTGGCCCTAGTGCCTGCTAGATAACTGCACTTTTGACTGACTGTTTAGTAGTAAAGTTAATCAATATTCTGCGTTTAGTGGGGTCCCTAGAGCTTTTAGCCCCAGTGCTACTGCACCTGCTGCGCCATCCAAATCAAGCCCCTTTTAACTGCAAGATAACTGCCTGTATAGTAGTAAAATACTGACATCTTTTGGGCCTGGTGCCACTGAACCTGCATCGCCATTCACTTCATGATCTTGTTGTCTGCAAGGTAACTGCACTTTTCACTGCCTGTTTAGAAGTAAAATATATCAATATTAGGTGTTTAGTGGAGTTCCTAGAGCTTTTGTTCCTGGTGCTACTGCACCTGCTACACCATTCAAATTGTGACCCTATTGCCTACTAGATAAATGCACTTGTGACTGTCTTATTTAGTAGTAAAATTTTGCAATGATCTGGGTTTGCTTCCAGTTGGGGCGCACACAGATATTTCGCCAATTTCAGTAATTACACCAGAGGAACTGCCATCCTTACTCACAAAAGGGTCCCCTTTAGTCTCCAGTTGGTCGTCCTTGATGGCGAGGGTAGATACACCATTGTAGTTGGAAAATTAATGGGACTCTGTGTCGCTTTGTTGTGTGTCTATGCCCCGAACACTGACTCCCTGGAATTCTTTCATTCCTTACACGCCCAGCTCTCCAAAATTGAGCCCACATTATAGCTGGTAGGCGGGGACTTCAATCTCCTTCTAAATCCCGACCTGGACAGCACTGCCAACTCCCCTGACATTAAACCGTGAGCACGCCATGCTCTCCTTGACCTTTGCGACCATTTCTCCCTTCTCGATATTTGGCGCAGATGTAACCCTTCCCATAGAGATTTCACACATTATTCGGGCCAACATAGTACATGGACCAGACTTGATTACTGGTTTGTCTCTCCTGGAGTCTCCTCCTGGTATCACTCACTGATGACGCTCCCTAGGACCTACTCCGACCATTCCCCTGTCCTGCTATTTCTCCAGGTTCCATGACCGGAGGGTTTGAAAGACAATGGCGCTTCCCTAGTCGCGCCCTCCATGATGACCTTTTCCTCCACGAGATCCACAAGCCCAATGAAGACTATTTTGTCATTAACACTGGCTCCCTTGACACCTGGGCGGCTTTGTGGGAGGGATTAAAGCATATATAAGAGGGGTGTGCATCTCCAAGCACGCAGGAGTGCTCAAGGCTCTCCACACCACGCTGGCACAGTTAGAACAGGAACTCACACACCTTGACAACGAGGCACGACACACCCACACCTCGGACCTGCCGGGACGGTGTCTAGCCCTCCTTACTGAGTACAGAGACACAGCTGATCACAAGACCCTCTTTCTGGGCAAATATCAAACCGCTAGCCGTTATGGCGAGGGTGAACAACTGGGCAGAACACTGGCGCAGATGCTTCAGCCCCCCTACAGTAAAGCATATGACACTGAGGTACAATCTTCCACTGACTTGGTACTTACCTCCATCACAGACATACGCAAAGGATTCTTGACTTATTTTTCTTCTCTCTACACCTCAAAACTGGGGCAGGAACATACAGCGCTGGAAGCCTATCTTTCCGAAATCGCACTAGTTTACCTAGAAGAAGACATGCAGGACTTTCTTGCGAAACCAATCTCCGAGGCAGATGTCCTCGGAGCCATTGATGCTCTTCACAGTTCCTTTGTCCCTGGGCTAGATGGCTTTACTGGGGGACTCTATAAGGCCTTTTGGAAACTATTGGCGCTGCGACTGCTCGAGGTGTAGGCTGAGGCCCTGGAGAAACAGATCCTTAACCCCCACACTTCGCGAAGCAGTTATCATTCTTCTCCCCAAACCTGGCAAAGACCCGACCCTCTGCGGATCATATAGGCCTCTGTCCCTACTCAATTTAGATTATAAAATACTTGCTTAAATGATTGCCAATCGCTTATCACAGTGGATGCAATTCATTATTTCCCCTGCACAATCCGGCTTCGTCCCTCATCACTCTACATCTTTGAATCGTTCACAGGATTAACCCCGAGGTTCCTGCTGCGGTGATCCTTCTCGACACGGAGAAGGCCTTTGACACATTGGAATGGCCTTTTTTCGTGTCTATGCCGGTCTGATTTTTAGCTACCAAGGCACTGCTCTATAACCGCACCACGGCGAAACTTCATCTAAA
Source organism: Lissotriton helveticus (assembly GCF_964261635.1). NCBI lineage: Eukaryota > Metazoa > Chordata > Amphibia > Caudata > Salamandridae > Lissotriton > Lissotriton helveticus. Next base: position 208,484,201 of record NC_136068.1, on the reverse strand, counting down.
TGGCACGCTGTGCAGACCTTTCCCTCTTTCCCGTGGCACACGACAGGGATGCCCTCGATCCCCACTCCTATTTATTCTTGCTATGGATCCTTTAATTCAACATTTCCAGGAGAGACACCTGCAAAGAGACCTTCAGTTTAACACTGACCCCCTCCTGGTATCATTATATGCCGATGATATTATTTTATTTGTTCGCGAACCCTAGGTGAACTTAGAACCACTCATCAGGGAGATTCTTTGTTTTGGTCAACATTCCGGACTAGGCATCAACTGGCGCAAGTCGATTATTTTCCCCTTGACCCCTGGCACGACCCAGTGGAATTGTAAATTCCCTCTTGAATGGTGCTCAGACTCAGTCAAATATTTGGGCATCCACATCCACTTGGATACGGATCGGATTCTCCATCTTAACTAAGGCAGGCGATAGGGGCACTTGAGTCCCAAGTGGAGAAATGGCTATGACTCCCGCTATCCATAGATGGCAGAGTCGTCATCATTAAGATGATTGTTCTCCCCAAATTTTTGTATCTTTTTAATAATATTCCCATACCCCTCCCAAAGTTTTTTCTTAAAGCTACAGTCACATCCCACAAGATTAGTTTGGGGGGGAAAACAGGCGCCCGTCCGCTGGCAAGTTCTCACCTTACCATATGAGAGAGGCGGATACGGGGTACCAAATTTACCCTTGTACTATCTCGTGGTTCAATGTTGCTACGCCTTTGCATGGTATCAACCTGATGCCAGGATCCCTTTAGTTCGCCCAGAGGCGTATTTTGTTCTTCCTGACAAACTGAATGCTGTCCTACCAAGGGGTGTGCACAGGGACGCTACCGATATACAGACTGTTTCGACTACCAGCTGGGCATGGGAAAAGCTTAAACAGTACATGAGTGCTCAGGTGCTATAGTCCTCACTTCTCCCTCTCCCGAGCACCCGCTGGCTTCCTAAACTGTGAGAAGCTAGTGCAACGCACACTGACCAAGTTTGATATCTCTACATTGGGGGACTTGTACCCTGGTGGTCATATCTTTTTGGCAACCGAGGATGACTGCTTTCACAATGCCACTTTCAGGGACAGTTTTGTACTTAAGCGGCTGTATTCTGCTTTACGGGTGACGCTCCCCGGGTTCCCCCGGAACCAGACTCGTTCAGCCCACTTTCCCTGATTATCGAAAGCGAGAGCGGGTTGCACCTTATATCCAAGTTCTACATGGCCTGCTCCACAATGATCCCGATTGTCGATGATAAAGTTTGTGGAGATTGGGATGGGGATTTGGAAGGCTCCATTACAGACGACCAATGGGCCAAGTGCTGTGTTGTCACGAGGGACATCTTAAACACCCGGCATAAACTGCTACATTTCAAGTACTTGCGCAGAATATACCTTACCCCTGCCAAAGCTCATAGACTTGACCCGAGTAGACCACATACCTGCTGGAAATGCGGAGGCCCGCACGCCCATTTTGCCCATCTCACTTGGATGTATGACGTTACAACGCATACTTTTACCACGCATACCTTTACAACGCGGTTTTTACCACGCATACCTTTACAACGCATAGCGCTTAGAGGTGCTGGATAGTGGTAAGTATAATTTTCTATTCCAACTCCAGTCCCCGTGGACACTAGGGAAGGTGTTGGATAGAAAATTAAACTTATTCCCTATCCTAGAGCGCCCCCCAGCGCAATGCGTTGTAATGGTTTGCGTTGTAATACCAGCGTTGTAATGGTATTGCGTGGTAAAAAATGCGTGGTAAAGGTTGTATACCTCTCACTTGGATGTGCCCCACTTTACAACTGTATTGGGAGAAAGTTGACAAAACACTGGTTGATATGACTAAACTATCCCTCATCCCACTCTGGGGCACTACTGAGTTACACAGTTAAATTTCCCCAAACCTATATGGAAAATCGCATCCCTTAGTTTATTGTTAGCCAAAAGAGAAATCGCTACCCACTGGGGTCGTAAAACAACCCCCACTTTGCAAAGCTGACTGCACAGTCTAGCCTATTGCAACACCAATAGTGAAGTCGATTCCAGTACAATACCCTGTTCCTCCCATCCTAAAGACATCTGGGGCCCCTATAGAACCTATGTAGACTCCCTTCAAAATGCTTCTGACTCACTGTTAGGGTCGGGAATAGTCCCTACAGGAGTGGGCTAGACGGTTAAGGTTCCGCACAAGATTGAGCTCCTACACGGTATCACACCCAGTAGAGATGGGCTCCTCTTTTCTTGAGAACCCCCAAGCAGGGGTGGAGCCTAGATGGGCACAAGTTACATGCCATTAGACGACGACTGGTTATGTGTTGAGAAATTGGGGGTACATTGGAGATTGTTTTTTCCTTCAAATGTATACGTACCTGGATGCTACTGTTCACCATTTTATTTCGAGCCTTAATAGACACCATACTGTACCATGTCTGTTACTGTATTTTTATTGCTTGCAATGTCACACAGTGAGCACCTACGATTACAATGATGTGTTGTGCAAAAATGATCAATAAATAAAGTTGAAAAAAAACATTTGCGTCCATGCCAAACTTGACCCATTTGTTCATCCTTCTTAGGCAGATCTTGGTAGCTGGCTTCCTCCTTCTCAGCATCTCTAAAGGCGAAACCTGAGTAGTAGACTTAGGAGTAGTTCGGTAAAACCACAACATAGATCTTAACACATTGACAACAACACACTTATTGTCCACTGCCCACTGGACACAATGGAACAACACTTGATTCATACGTTCCGCCTGGCCATTGGTTTGAGGATGATACAAAGACGTCTTAAAATGCTTGACATCACTAGCATGAGAAACTCTTTAACCACTTCATTAACAAATTGAATACCATTATAGGAAATCAAATCCAGAGGATAACCTTCCCTGAGAAGGAGTTCCCTGAGAAAATCAACCACTGCCCAGGAGTTGGGTTCAGGAACAATTTTGACCTCTGGCCACTTCGAGTACAAATCAACTGCTACCAACGCAATGCAAAACTGACTTGGCAACCTGTTAAAAGGTCCCACCAAGTCAACCCCAATTTTCTCCCAGGCTCTTTCTGGATACTAAATGGGTCACAGAGGAGGTCTCCTCACAGCCATACCTTTCTGTGAAGACAAGCACACCACACATCATCCAACAAACGACTCAACCTCTCTATCTATAGAGGGCCACCACAATGTTTGTTTTAGCCGTCTTTTAGTAAACCTGGCCCTCATGTGTCCTTCATGAGCCATATGAGCTTAACTTAACTTGATGGAAAATATGATGCGCACTAATAAATGATTAAGCCGTGCGAATTAGACAAATAACATCCACCAGTGCCAACAAGATTGGTTGAAGCTGCCCGCATCGGCGAGCTCGTGAACAACAGACACGGTGACGGGGTTCACGGAGTGTGACAGGAGAAGGTAGGGTAGAAGATCCACTAGAGACATCGAAGAGAAGGCACAAACAAAAGCTCCTAAAGTCAACCACGGAATGCCATAAAATGGCTGCTTGCCGTGACCTGCATCTGGAACACAGATGCAGTACTACATGAAAGACATTAGAAGCGATCCCAGAAATAGAATAGGGAAGTAGCAGTAGCAGGACAACTGTCATAAACACTATCGAGTGGTAGGATGGAACTATAAGATACAGTAGTTGCGGTTTAAGTTTTTTTTCCATTAGTTCAACACTCCAATACTGCATGGCTCCTGCGGCAGATCTGCAATTCATCACCACATAAACATTTTGTAATTCATACAGAAAGACGTTCACTCTGTAGTTGCTGTAGAGTGTAGTTTATTTGTAACATAGAGCTGCCCAGAAACACGTCATAACAGCACCGCTGCCGTCCAACCAACTGACAGAGTTCCCCAGCCTGGAACCCCACAGCGCTCTACATTCTAATCACAGACCTAGTTCTAGCTAGAGACTACGCTAGAACCAGTGACATACACTGTAAGAACACTACAACATGTCATACACCAAACAGAGACATCTCCTCAGCTTGTGAGCGTCAGCAGTCTGTTTGCGTGCTGGCGCTTCCGAAAGATTTGGTGAAGTATTAAAGGCCCAGAATGTCCATTTATTTAATTTTAAAATCCTTGCTTAATGACCTTTGCAGGCTGTCCCTATCCACCAAACCCGGGCATGTATCACTAACAACCTCATAATTTGCACAATTGGTTTTGTTTAGTGTGGTCATTATGCACTAGTTGCACCAGTGAATAGTGTCCCAGGCCTCTCACTCCAGACTCCATAGTGCTCACAGTCACCAATCCACTGCTTGGGACTCTGCCTCTAGCCTTACAATAAAGGTCCCACAGCAACCCTCAAGCTACTCCTCTACACGTTTTCACACATGATGAGAAACGGCAGCAAAGTGTACTGGGTAAATGATCAGTACATTGGGATAATCTTTTTCAAGACACATTTTCTGAAGAGCACATACTTCTTGTGCATCCTTCGAAGAAGTTGATTCGCATGCAGTATATAAAACAGCATAGCATGGGAAACATCCTTTACGACGCAACTTTTACCACGCAGTGCCTTTACAACGCAGGTTTTTCAACGCAAGTCATTACAACGAATTGCGCTGGGGGGCGCTCTAAGATAGGTAATAGTTTAATTTACTATCCAACACCGTCCCTACTATCCACGGGGACTGAAGTTGGAATAGTGAATTAAACTATTCACTATCCAGCACCCCCCCAACGCAAGTCGTTGTAACGACTTGCGTTGAAAAACCTGCGTTGTAACAGCATGCGTGGTAAAAGCATGCGTTGTAACAACGTACATCCATGGCATAGCATTGGCCCCTCTAGCCGCTGTCATTCCATAGGACGGTGGGTCCAGAAGAAGCCCGGCAGCAGTCAAAACAATGGTAATATACTCAAATCTGGCGGAGTGGCAAGTGGCCCACCAAAGTGGCTTTGTTGTTTATTTACTGCGACATGTGCTGCCTACTAGGACACTCCTTACACCACTATCTTAGGATGTTGAGATGCAGTAGCCATTGTAGGAGCAAGGAATCTACAGCATGTCATGCCACATTCTAACAGCCTTGCTGCTACTGGCACATGTGGCATAATGCACTATTGATGTTTCTTTTTTAGTATCCAACACTGTATCTTTTGGAGGCTGACAAGCCACAGAAAGGGGTGCTGGTGGAGATAGATTACAGGAGCAGTATTAGGGCTCGAATCTTCTGGGGCAGAGTAAAATAACAATTCACCTCTCTATCACTTCACATAGGAATTGGATCCAGTGTCCCGGGGCGATAAGGTACTTCTGCTCTCTATGTATGATAACTGAAATCCTGGTACACCTTTCCATCGTATCCAAGCTGAGCACCAAGCATCCCTCTTTAGCACTTGGCCCTCAGGGTAGTGAGACAAAGTAGTCCAAGGCTTATTTACAGTGGTGGTGTGTGTTAGAAACGCAACATTTCACAAAACACATAATAACACTGAATAAATCAATGTCCAGCAAGTGCTTTTACTTTTAAAAAGAAATGTACTTTAATGCACACGCAACTAAAGACTAAGGGCCTTTTTATGAGTTTGGTAGACTTCCTGGTGGACCACCACTCCAAGGGTCCCAGGAAGACCGCCGAGCCCATGGTGAACCCTCCCGCTGGAGTACGAGTTGAATCCAGGGTGGGCAGGTGGTGTCACAGCGGCAGGTATGTTAGATTAATAGGAGAGCCTTAACAGCATACCGCTGCTGTGAAAGCGCCTACAGCACTTTGTGCACACATGTCATGCATGCCACAAAGTGCACACACGAAGGTACAATTTTGTGCCCCCCCTCCACATGCACCCCCAAGCAGATTCGCCCAGGGGCCCTGTTAGGGTTACCTGCATTTCCACAACCCTTTTCATGACGGAGGCCCCGCCATGCAATGGGCAGTGGAAATAAAAGTCGTAATCAGCATGGCTGTTCCGGAATTGGCACAGTCGCCATTTTCTGCCCCTTTCCACACCGCTGTGGGCAGTCTTGCGGCAGTCCCACCACCACCATCGTAAAACAGCAGTTGGACCGTTGGGGTAGAGACAGTTGGACAGCCACAGTGAGTACGGCGGCCCTAGGACTGTTGTACTCATAATAAGTGTTCCGAAATAAGAGGAGTCCCTTATAAACCCAGTGGGACTGGGGCACTTAAACAGTGAAATGAGAGAAATCCCATGGGATAATTTTCTATACACCTAGTAGATATCAACCCTTAGTTTACAGCCTATTGGATTCCACAGAAACCACTTTCACTCAACATTCACCAATGGATTGTGCCATATATAACTGGAGGTTGAACCTCATGCTAATTTACCGAAAACCTTCAAACATGCACAAAAATGCATTTTTGAAAGTTGCATGTTGCACACACACATGTCCTTGGGACATGTGTGTGTGTAAATTGCACTTAAGTTTAATTTCAGGGGTGCAGGGAGGGGTTCTTTGGACCCCCCCTGCACCCTTGAAATTGCATTTTCAATTTGCGATTCGCAAATTGAAAATCGCATATTGTAAATGTCTTCCCATTGATTCCTATGGGCCTTTAGGCCCATAGGAATCAATGGGAAGGGTTTTCCTTAATTGCGATTTGCAATTTGTGAATCGCAATTAAGGAAAATTAAGAAATCGCTATATAAAATGCGATTTTTTAATGCATACCAATTTGCGATTTCTTAATTGCGATTCCTTAATTTTCGCAATTAAGAAATCGCAAATGGGCACTTTGATGCATGTGGCCGTTGGTCTTGAAAAGTTACACATCCACTGTCAAAAGATGTTACTGGCAATGAGAGATAACATTCACGTTTCTTCTTATTCAAACAATGCTGAATAAATGGATTGTGTGTTTTGTTAGGGCGTCAACGCGTTTCAATGGTTTCATGATTTATTCCATCTCTATCAAGACCGGTTAATAGCTCTCTGTTTGTTATGTTTGTGTTTCAAGTGTTTACCTTTAACACAAAAGGTTGATTGCCTTATATTCATATGAATCCTCTATCCCAATTTGGTATCGACCATGTGTTGTGCATATACTCGCGTTCCACTTTCAAATTTCAGGCTTAAGTTTCTATTTGGCGGCTCTATCTCTTGCTTCACTTAGGCATTTCAACTACCAGTATTCTCATCAAAATCTCTCCGTCAATGCCGTCTGATAAAAAGCGCCGTGTGTCTGCTCCAATCCTGTCTGTTGCCAATAGGCTGTAAACCAAGGGTTGATATCTCCTAGGTGTATAGAAAAGTATCCCATGGGATTTCTCTCATTTCACGGTACTCATAATAAGGCCACAAACATAAAATTACACATAAAACAATGAAAATCAGACCTCATCAGCCCCTCCTGAACTAAAGACCCTCATCATACCACAAAGTAAAGCCACTTTCTATAGTCTTTGTCATGGAGTTCACAATTTAAAACCCCTTTCTATTTTCTTTATATCAGAGATCCTAATATAAGCCCCCTTCTTATTGTATTTGTCAGAGATGTCACAATGTTAAACCCTTTTCCAATTGTATTCGTCAGAAAGTTGGTACAGCACAATTTTAGCTCCACCCTTACATGTCACAGAAGTGTAAGATTTATGTGCACTTAGCTCCATATATTTTGTGTGCCTTAATCCTATACATGTAGAATATAGCATTAAACATACTGCTGGAGTGTATTAACTGTAGAAAATAGTCATTCACATAAGTGTGTGTTCCAATACCTTCATTATAATATTATACATTTTAGTTCCCGTTCACATTTACACTTGAGCATTTCAAGTTATACTGCTTTTATTGAAGTTGTATTTTTGTGTATGCGTATTAATTTATTGATATTTCCATTTATTCTATAATCGGAGGTGCTTATATAAATATGTATTTACCGTGTACACTGACTGGTTTATTAAGTTATCTTAACCAATGGCTTAAAGCGTTGGTCTTTGATGTTTAACCTTCAACATGAAAGTTTTGCTCACGCTGCATTGTTCTTTCTTTTGCCAGTGCTTTCACATGATCTCATAGTCAGTGAAAGGCATATTGTATAAGTGAGAAAGTGAGGTATGGAAGGAGAACGTATGACAAGAATGAGAAGCGCTAACGATATAAGAAAAGACTCCTATTCATGTCGTATCAGAAGCAGGGAGACATCCAAGGTCGTCCTGATGTTCAAACCATAGATGGGAAAACTGAGTGGAGTCGCCAATATCCACTGTGAGAAGGTGGAAATCTACTGGAGTTGATGATGTGGAATTCTCAAATGTGCTTTTGTGAGACTAATTGGTGTTCACACTTTAGTTTTTAGGCAGACACCCTTTGGACTCAGAGAGGTTTAGACCACTCTGCTCATATTTACAGAGTGTGGCTTTATGCTATACTTTGCCTCATTTTGGGGAGCTTTTACAGAAGTCTCCACTATGCTGACACCTTCCTGCTTTCCCTGATTAAATTAGTTTACCCTAGTTTTCATGCATAGATGGAAGGATCGAAACCTGACAATGACCATCAAATTCTGTTTATCTTCTGTATTGCCGCAACTGAACTTCCTGTAGGCTTTATGCTACTGAGACTTAATTTAATTTGACGCTTTTGCATACCCATGGTAACTTTGTATCTTTGCAACATGTATTTGAGCTTTATGTATGTTAGTTTGGCCCTTAATCTGTAATAACCTCCTTTAAACCTTACTTATCGATTCTGGGTCCTTAATGTATACCCAAATGGGTTACACTGGAAATTGAATTGTTGGATTAATGTTAACTCAACTTTACCTCTCAGTCAACTATTAAAGGTTTATCTCAGGATAAGTGATGAAGCGGGCACAGTGCTCCATCAAAGTTAACGACGTAAATCCCTTGCATACTGAATCAAGAGATAGCCCCGTGCAAAGCTCCCACTTCCCGTATTTGACAAGGGATCTGCAAAAAAAGGGTCTCCTTCATTTATATGAGTGATAGAAAAACTACATAGGTGGGCTAACACAACAACTACTCAATCAAATGGTTATACAGAACAAGATCAACAGAGGAGCAGAGCAAAAGTTCTGGACCACCTTACTGTTGGACTTAAAACTGAACATAAAGTACACCCGTTTGGTGTCTGACCCACAGGTTAGGGAGGCAAAGATTTCCATTTCTGATACTAGGAGATAGCCTCCTCATAACTTGCAAAGCACATAATACATGTAATAAATCAAGGACCAGCCAGAGCATCTACTTCAAAAAATGAAAGTTATTTTATTCAAACACAACTAAATATTAAACATAAAAATTACAAGTGTTCAGACCAGATATCCCTAACCTCTCATGATCTAGAGGTCTGTATAACAAAATATTTCAGCGTTAAAGAATGTAATTTTACTTCCTATGGTGTTTTTTCACAGCGAACAGAATATAAAACCCCCTTACTAATGTGTTTGTGACAAAGATTACAATGTAATTCTATTTACTGCAGATTGTTTATAACGTAAATCTGCTGGGAAAAAATCTCATAAGTACATACTTTCTTATAATATGTTGTATTGTTTGTGCTTTATGCATATCTGACCACTGATTTAATTAAAGGTGGGGATTGTTCCTAAATCCTTTAGGCTGTTCTGGTTTTTAGTTCCTACGTGTAAAAAAGATAAATTAAAATGGGAATTCTCAGTCTCAGTGCCACCTACATGAAACTTCTGGGAGAAAGAAAAATGAAATATTGTTCAAATGGATTACAGGAGTCACACTCTTGAATAACTGCACAACTATTTATATGAAATATAGGGAAACAAATAGTGAAAAAAATATGTTGAAATTCTTTCTATATCCACACATTCCATAACAAGATTACAATTATTTTTACAGTCGGTTAATGAAGATCAGTCTCTGAAAGCCATAAGGTCTTTAAAAAAAACACACCAAAATGCATAAAGTATTAAAGCAATAATAAAAGATTCACAGAGCTATTTTGTGATTAGTTATGTCTCATGCTACACCTGGCTGAGTGCTGAATCTCTATAACTAAGACAGACGTACTGTTAAGCCTGTCAGCCTTAGGGTGGTGTTCTCCCAAACATTTTGCCTTCCTCCGCTTATTTTTGCTGATCTCTTTTTTTGCTGGCCTTAGGACTCTGCACAATTTATCACTGCCAACCAGTGCTAAAGTGCATGTGCTCACCGCTTAAAACATAGTAACATAGGCTTATCCCCAACTGGCATATTTAATTTACTTGTAAAAAGTCTCTAGAACAGCGGTACTACATTTACCCGGGTTCTGTAAATGTAATGCTACATGTGGGCCTGCAACACTGATTGTGCCACCCATTTAAGGAGCCCTTTAAACATGCCTTAGGTCTGCCATTGCAATCTGTGTGTGCAGTTTTACACTGCCATTTCAACCTGGTAAAATAAACTGTTTGCCAGGACCATACCTTCCTTTTTAATACATATAAGTCATCCCTGGGGTAGGCCCTCAACAGCCCAGTGGGCAGGGTTCAGTGTAATTAAAATGTTGGACAGGTAATTTTAAGTTTTCCATGTGCTGGCAGTGAAAAACTCTTAAATTCGTTTTTCACTACTTCAAGGCCTCTCTAATAGACAGACATTGGAGTTACCTTATTACATTTATTACGCGAACATTTCCAAATGAGAGCAGATAACCAGTTCATGTCTGGGGTCTCTGGAATTGTAATGAAAAATCCTCTTGCATGGTAAAGTTAGATTTTAAATTACAATTTTGAAAATGCCACTTTTAGAAAGTTAAAGGAGAAGGAAGACAACCTGGCTTTTGGTTTATGTACTACTATTTATTTTGGTGGTCAAAACAAGCACAGACTGTTAAGTTCATATTTTTGTAGTGTTTAAAACACAAATCTTAGCATGTTCCACACATTATTCATAAACATTTCTCTCATGTCTGAGTTGAGTACATCACAAATCTTAGCATGTTCCACACATTTCTCTCATGTCTGAGTTGAGTACATCACAAATACAAAACATGTGAAATACGTAAAAGAATACAAAGAGATAAGGGAGAAAATAAATTGATATCACAATTCAAATATGCTGTCAAATGTAATCAAAAACATGAAAAAACATTGTACAAGGAACTCAATAGAATTACACCAGAAAAACATTGGTTCAACTCGTTATATAAAGCAATTCCAAAGAAGCCCTTTAACTTGGCGTATTTATAGGAACTTTAGCCACACAGGGGAAATACTACTCTGTGGCGTGCTCTTTACATCATGCACCCTCTCCAGATGTCCAGAATTTTCTGAAAACCCTTTGTGGCAAAATACAGGAAATGCCGACGCGTTTCCAATCCCGGTCAGTATTTACGGGATTTTCATCAGGGCTAGGCACGGTGTAACCTGAGTGTAAAGTTGTTGTACATATCGTACTTTAGATGTTTTTCATTTATCCCAGTTTTCAGGACGATTGTATTAGCCAAGAAATGTGGAGGGGTTAATTCCTCTCATTGTTTACGTTGCTCGAATGATTCGTAGGCAACGTTAGATATCCGCGGTTTGCCTCACTGATGGCTTGTGTGGTCGGGAGCCTAATTAAATTTTGTTCTGCAACTTTTGACCAGACGCACTGGCTCATGACACTTCTACCATGAGTTCAGATGTGCCCCTAAAGCAGTGTTTTTTCCTCCTTTGAAGGCGGAGTCGGTTGATTTTGGGAGGAGTTCTGAGCGATTGAGTGGGAAAACTAAGCAAAGTTCAGGGATGGCATGTTCTAAATCTGTTGCACATGGTGTTGAGGGAAAGTGTTTACACTGATAAACTTTTGAGGAAAAAGAACTGAGTCACAGTGCAGTAAAGGTTAGGTAAAGGTTAGGTGTCTTCATCTGGATTGACTTAAGGACTTTCAATATTGACAGGTGTGTTCAACTTCTAAACCCTGCTCCAATATCACTTTTAGGGGAGAGCTGAAGAGATGAAAACAAGAGAAAAAATGACCTATTGTTTCCCATTTGCCTGATAAAGAACTAAGGAGAGGAGCCTGCAACTTTACCCTCAACCTTTTGCCTGAACTCTGCTCCAAGGGCAAGAGAAGCTGGGTTCTTGCTAACCAACAAGGATGAAGATGGTCCTTGGCTTGGAGAGCCTTTCGACTGTAGAATGTCTCCCATGAGACTGGGTCAGTATAGATATCCGGAAGACACACATCTGGGTTCACTCGGAAGACAACCATCATACACTGGTAGCAGCTTTGTAGGTGACTGTAGACCTAATGAGAAGTGGTGAGAAACGTGTTAGCTCTTGGTTCCCTAGCCTGTAGTCTAAGAAGACATCCTAAGGAAGAAGTTCCAAAACCTGAAGGCATAACGATTGAGATGAACAGCAAATCCATACCTGTCCACTTGTCAGTTGCCTCGATAGAGTACCTAGGTTTTTGACCCTTAAACCTGATCACAATATACCAACAGCCTACTCCTGTCTCATTGCAACACTGCTGCCTATTTCCCAGTAAACGGAACCCCTTTGTCTTGTATTGTTTTTATTTTGTTCCGACTAATTCAAGTCAAGGTTGTTCATAGAACGCCTGGTCCCCATATCTGATTTTATTCAATTTTGTATAATTTGATCATTACATTTTAGTGTTTAGTTTGCCTATTTCCTAATTGCATTGTAGCTTTGGTGTTGCCGTTCATGTAGCGCATACATTTTTCCCTTAATAAAGTGTTGCAGCTCATGCTATGTTACCAATCGTAAAATAGATTGTTTTCAGTTTTTGGGAGATCTGCAACTGCTCATATTAAGACTAAGGCCTCGTTCCCCCATAGTTTAACAATCTGGTTGCCTACAGGGGGTGTGGCTGACTGCCATTGGAGTGAGATGTGGCCTCCAGGAGCTCTCGGCGAGGACCCTGATTCCAACCCATCCTGCTGGTGATCTTTACCCCCAGGGGCTAGGAACCACTCATTCCACTGACAGGGGTGCTGTGAGGAGCACGAGCGGAGGCTGCCCGAGACGGCCGGGCCACTCATTCTCTGACCATGGCGTGTCACAATGGCTCCCCGCACCCGAAACATCACACGTGCCAAACTCCCACCTCTAGGCAGAGGGGAGCACAAGAAAGCGGCAGGAGCCACCTGGGGGCCCCAGTGGTGGTTGGCACTGGTGTGTCTTGCTGGGGGCCATTGGACACTCTGAGGCACCGCAGGAGGAAAAAAGCAGCTGCGATGTGAGCTGTGTTGACCCAGGGCACTGCCGATTGCTGGTTGCCTGATGGCCTCGGATTCCTGCACTTTGGGCTTCCTGGTCGGCCAGGGAGGACCAGGGAGAGGTCACCCGGAATCCTGAGGGGCCGTCAGTTCTTAAGTGGCCCAGTGGGGAGCAGCACAATGGTCACGGCTCTACACATTGTGGAGAGTCGTTGTGAGGAAAGCTGCATGGGGCCCACTGGATTGACTGCCTGCACCTGCCAGATTCTGCTATTTCCTGGGGCCTCTTGCCTTGCCTCGAGGGTCTCCTGCAGAAGTACATATGGGCCAATGGTGGGTGAGTTTCAGGGTTGTGGCAGACCCCCGTGACCATGCACATTGTGGTTAGGTGAGCCGGGTAACCCTGGGGGATCCGTGACATCCGGGGTTGTACTCCCCCACCTTTGAGGTTTTTCTGCGACCCGTCTCCATGAAGTGTAGTGGGCCCAGGAGAGGTTGACTGTGAGGCGGTTGCTTGGCTGTAAAAGGGGTACCCTCGAGATTGCTCATGCACTGGAGCACATGCTCATCTCCTAAAGTCTGTGGGCCTTGTAGGAATTATTTGCCCTGATGAGGGTCTGATCCATATGCGGACCTTCCCCTCGGACCACTGTGTCTGGGCCCTGCCAAGTGACTGTGCCATGGCGGCTATTGGTGCTTGCATTTCCAGAAAGTATGAGGGGCACTACCTGTTGTTCCTTATTTTAGGTGCCGTTGGGGGTCACCTGTGAGTCTGCCCTGGCAATTAATTTTGCTCATACATAACATACTTGCTGCTGCTGGCTGCCGACTCTATATAGGACAGTAATTGGGGTGAGAGCACGGCGCAGGTAAGTGACTGCACTGGAAACTATTGACGCCTGGAGATCTGCTCTGGTCCCACCTGCTTCCCCCCTTTTCACCTACCATCATGCCATGCCAAGGTCGGGAGAAGGTGACCCAAGGGTCGGGTCCCGAAAAATCCCCTGTGACTGGTGGGGAGGCAAGCTTGCTCTCAGAATTGTTGGTGGTCCCCAAGAAAAGTTGAACTCTTTTTTTCTGGCTATTAAGGACTCAAAGGAAGCACTAGAACACAAAATAAATATGTTGGATCTCAGTCTCCTGAGGGCTGACCACTGTATATTGAGGACCACATTGCCACTACTAAACTTACCTTTGAGGAGTTGGTCTCCACGACATAGAACCTGAAGGCCCTGTTGGATGAGATGGCGGGCCAGGTGTGTGTTTTTGAGACACGTTCGGCGAATTAGCCTGCAGGAACAATATTCAGGCGGTGCGTATGCCCGAGAGGTCAGAAGGAATAGACATGGTGACCTTCCTTGAGAAATGGTTGTGGGAGAAGGTGGCACCAGAGGGCTTATCCCACTTCTTCAAACTGGAAAAGGTCCGTAGGGACGTGGCTCGCCCTCCGCCTTGTGGGGGGCACCTTGACCTATTGTGGTGCATCTCATACATTTTAGAGACACAGACTCCATCCTTAAATTCGCCATAGACTTTGGGGAGATGTTGGTTGATAGCAGCAGAGTGATGCTCTTCCCAAATTTCACGTTAGTGGTTCGTTCCTGGAAGCCAAGCGCAAGCTCAGGGGCCTTGATATCGCTAAATGCTAATCAGAGTTGGGACCCGCCTAAAATCACCCTGCAAATTCCAGACTCAGTTCATGGACACTTTGACCTCCTACGGCCTTCTGGCAATGTGATATATAATGGCTCTCTTTTTCCCTCCTTGTGTGCTTGTGGGGGGCCACTGCCCTCTCCCCACTGACTGCCTGGGGTTCCCGCCCACCCAGCAAGGGATTACTTTTTCTCTTTCTGTCCATGATCATGGGTGAGATTACTTTGTTGGGGATCCCAGCCCTCTTGTAGGGATGGTGTCTCACTTCCACCACCCCTCAGGCTGGACTGTGGGTGTATTTTTGACCTACAGACTTGTTTAGTTTTGTATTTAAGTTTGGATTGGGGGATATTGCCTTGTTGTCCTGGGAAGGGGTATTCTGTTGATTGTTTGGGTTTCTTGGTTTCCTGCAGCTGCCTGCTCCTTCTTATCTCCGGCTTTGACATGGATATGCGGCCTTCTCCTGCTACACCTATGCCATGAAGGCTGTGTTTCGGCTGTGGCATTGCTTGATGGGGGATGATACACCTACATATAAACTCCTCTTCTGAATGTTCAGGCTTGAATAGCATGATCAAGCTTTATAAGGTGTTTGTGTGTTTGAAGCGGAGGCGAATCCATGTGGCACTACTGCAGGAAACTCATCTATATACTAAGGAGTGCAGCTGCCCTCTGCAAGAAATGGCGGGGACAAGGAGTGTACACCACATACTCGGCCTATGCCCAGGGGACCTCCATATGGGTGAAACCAGGTGTCACATTTCAACTTAATAGTAGGACGATAGATACAGAGGGGTGCTACTCTGTATTGATGTGCCAAATAGATGGTCAAGATATCACATTTTTAATGTTGATGCCCCTAATGTTGACCAATATTTGTTTTTGAGAACTTGTCCTAGGTGCTGTCCCCTTTTTTGCTGCAGGTGCTTATTTTTGGTGATGATTTTAACTGTGTGGCCAACATTGACTAAGATTGCTCTCTCCCCTGCTCCGGGATTCCCCTACTGTCCACTTTCCCCAGAAATTCACCTCTTGGCAAGGTCACTGGGGCCTGGTGGATGGTTGGCGGCATCGTCACCCTTGGGATCAGAGCTACTCGTGTCTCTTGATCATGCACCCACTGCATGTGCACCATGACACCTTTTATTCTCTCCTGATTTCCTTGGGGCCATTACATTTATTGAATACTTAGCTGGGATCACCCTTGACATATGCCCCTGTTGATGACATTAATATGGGGTTGGACGCGCACCTGCATTCCTAGCTGGCATCTGAAGGTGGCAAACCTTGAGGCCCCCGTGTTCCTCAAGACAATTTGGGAGGGCATCCAGCATTATTTTGATGAAAATGCTGGCTGCGCTCCCTTTCCGCTTGCAGAGAGGCCTTTAAGGTTGTCATTTGGGGGCACTGTTTGTCGGAAACTGCGGGGGTCTGGAAGACATTGGACATTGTTGTTCACCAGTGGACAGTTAGGGATCTAGAGCGCTTGAGGGAGGCTCTTATTGTCCCTCTGCTCAAGCCGAGAAAGCCTGCTACGGACATCACTGCATGCCAACCTCTGTCAATGTTGAACATTGACTGTTAGATCCTTAGCGGAGTGCTGCCACAAAGTTTACTCCCCCATATGACTGTATTAATTCATAATGACCAGTCTGGGTTTATACCAGGCCTGTGTACGGCTCTTAATGTTCAGCGACTACTGGCGATCATGAGTGAGGGTCCACAGCTACCAGCATGTGCTGGATGCATGTTAGTAGACATTGGGAAGGCTTTTCATAGCCTAGACTGGATCTTTCTCCACGCGGTTGTGCTCCGGATGGGATTCGGACACCGTTTTATAGCCTGGACCTTTTTACTTTGTTTAGACCTTTTTGCAAGGATTCATACTGGTTGCACAATCTCAGGACAGTGTAATGTGAAGCGTGGCTCCTCTTCAGGACTTCTCTCTATCCCATCCACTCGTTGCCCTTGCGGTAGAGCCATTGGCATGCTGGGCGGGCGGTGGCATACCCTTTAGCGGCATTCCGACCCGCTGGAGTTTCTCATGTAGCTCCCTCTTGC
The DNA here is from genome assembly GCF_964261635.1 of Lissotriton helveticus. Classification (NCBI taxonomy): domain Eukaryota; kingdom Metazoa; phylum Chordata; class Amphibia; order Caudata; family Salamandridae; genus Lissotriton; species Lissotriton helveticus. Next base: position 208,467,359 of record NC_136068.1, on the reverse strand, counting down.
AGAGTGAGAGGGTGGCACATTTCCTCACTGCATTTTGGGAGGCCTCTGTCAATCAAATGAACTGGGTAAAGACCAGCCTGTTCCTGATTCATGGGAACGAGGAGGAGCACCCAGACATAGGTGACATGCAGCGGGAGCCGGCCATGATTTTTTAATTTTTTTATTTTATGCGTTTTCATATAGCGCGGACTTTACCCGAAGGTGTCCGAGCGCTTCACCATAGGAACAGTAATGATACATGAGAACAAATTACGCAAAAGCAATCGTTAAGTTACATGAGGCAAAAGTGACAATTGTGAGCAAACAAGATACAAGAGGGTACATTACAGGAGGAAAAAGTGGCATGTGTGCAAGTTACAAAAGCGTACAGAGTACAAGTAGAGATTTAATACTGCAATAAATGGCAGACACTCAAGCACAAGAGCAAACGTTACGTAGGCAATGGTGGCACTTGTGCAAGTGTCTAAAGCAAACAAAATGTAAGAGGTAGCAACCAGTATGTTACAGGAGAAAAGTGACGTGTGCATGTTACAAAAGAGAACCAAACACAGGTAGAAGGATAATACTGCAATAAATGCCAGACACTCAAACCACAAGAACACAATGGGAAGGAACAGTATCTAGGGGTCTTGTATCTATCAAACTCTTGTTTGATCTATTAGAGTGTTATATAGGAATGGTGGTGACCGCTCTGCGAGTGACTGTAGGCTTTTGAAAGACCTTGCCCCCTTTGGTGGTGGGCCGAAAGGCCGTGGCGGAGAGGGTGGCACTGCCTCGCCTTTTGATTGGGTAAAGTCCTTTGATACATCTGCCCCAAGTGCACCCACCCGGTCACTGTTCTAAGTACTAGACATAGTGCTTGGTACTGTTATGGTATACAAGAAGGAGGTCTTACTTCCTTACCGTTATGAGGATCAATGCTCTGAATTATTTTGTGTGAATACACAGTCTGCAGTGCTAGTATGACTCAATCAGTGTTTAATTGGTGTAAATGTATGCACATTTTTCAGGTACAAGTTCAACCAGGTGCATAAATGCAGTTGCGATAATTTCTAGCAGTGCCTCCACTCCACCTAAGTTATCAGCTAATGAGCAAAGCCATTCCTCTTTATTCCACACTTCGCTTGGATCTGGCCAGTTTTTAATTAACCAAATGTTGCTTCTAAACTTCAGGTCAGAACCTATAGCTTCATTAGCAACAGAAACCTTTATATCAGGTTTTCTTCCCTTCTATTCCATTGTTTCCCTTCACTGTACCTGACTGATAACAAAGTTCATTTATTTGACATCTTTTCTGTCACAGGGTGCATTTACAGCCTGGTGAACCAGAAGCATAATTGTATTTGTTTTTCTGTCAAGGTGCATTTTCCATTACCCTGTTGACCAGTGACATGGCACTTTTCTGTTTTGAATGTGGTGTGTCAGGTCACTAATATTCCACCCAGTTTGGCTCCTGAGAGAAATTCTCCACCTTCAGGCTACTGGTTCCCATAAACACGATTAAGAAATAGAGGGGCATATTTACGAGGAAATGGCGCAGCTCGCGTTGTAGCAAGTTTTGCAGCACTGTTAAAAAACTCAGGGATGCACCGTATTTACAAGAATATGGCGCACCCCTGTCTTTTCGAATGCGCTGGCGCTAAAAATAGCTGCCTTACACCAACACAGACAATCCTGCGCCATAGTGCAAGGGTGCCTGTATTGCCGGGTTGATTGTTTATGTGCAGGAAGGTGTCCCTTCCTGCACATATACAATCAATAATGGTGATTTGCTACTTCTATGTGTGCTCATTCTTCAGCCCACATAGACGTAGCAAATCACCATTATTCAATGTTTGTTTTTGTGCAGGAAGGGACACCTTCCTGCACAAAAACAGTCATTAATGGCATTTTTCTCATTCTATGCGAGCTGCATCATAGAAGGACACAAGAGAAAGGGTTCCGACCACTCTTCCCCTGAAATACCATGACTTGAACAGGTGGTGGAATCAAAAAAGGGGGTGAAGTCAGTTACTCACAGATCCATTGCCACAACCAGGAATTATGGGAAGGAATACACCAAAAATGATAGTTCTGTTTTTCAGCCTCGGTGGCCACAGGGAGTGCATGAGGAACCCCATATCTATGCCTAACTCTAGAAACCCAGGGAAGAGGGGCCTAAGGGAGGCACACCTCACAGTGATCCAGGCCTTTATGTTTTCTCTTCCCAGACAAGTAACTTATATGGGATGAAGAATGCATAGAGGAGAGAGAAAGACCAGGAGACATCAGAGGTACCACAGCCACTGTTTTTGTCTCTGTTCCCAGCCTTAGAACACTACTGAGACTATTAATATATAATGAATTATGTCATTTAGCAAATCACGAGTTTTGTAATATGTGATGTCATAAGCAGGGCATGGCAGGGGCACAGATTATAGTTAGCTAGGTGAACTGTAACTGGTGAATGTTGTAGTTTAGTTTTTTGGATTTTAAATGTAAACGTTTTTGTGGTATTTCAATACCTAACTATAGTGTCACTTTACCCTTTCATTTTTTTGAGTGTAATTGTAATTTTTTTTTAAGTAAGCTAAAACCATATTGCCATACTCAACTTTGAACTAACTTTAACCTTTATTTTGTGTGTGAATTATTGAGATTTATTTATCCTTAAGTTAAATCTTGTTTTATTAGCATGGCTAACTAGAATACCACTTTAACCTGCGGTTTTTCAGTGAATTTCTTATTTTATTTTTATATCACATTCATCCAAGTCCTCCACTAAGCACAGATTCTAACATTGCATAGCAGTGGGTGGCCCAAAGGACCTGGCCTCTGGCCCTACACACTGATCCCCATGCGCCAACTCAAACCCCTGGCTGTGAACGTCCTCTGGCAGTGTGTGGCAGGGTTTGGATGTTGGGCCTACATCCAACCCCCCATGGGGAGCCTAACCTGACACGCATGGTATTCACCGGAGCCCAGACGCTGTGCCCATCCACTCGCGGGCACCCAAACCCCAATGCAGATGGCCTCTGTGTCCAGCGTGGGGTTGGCAGCAGGGCCTATGCCCAACACTGTGGATCCACACAATACAATACAATCCTTTTATTTTTCATAGTGCTGTGGTACTCCTGTAGTACCATGAAACAAGCAGCACCTCCATGGTACCATAGGACCGTGCAAGCTTCACTGGGGGAAACTTGCACGGTCCTGTGGTACACCCCAAGCGGTTGTACTTTGGTATCTCGAGGAAGGGCTTTGCTGGGTCTTGTGGAAGTACCATGGTACCAGCAGTTACAATTTTTTAAAATATATTTTTGGCCAATTTGGGGTTTCTCTGGGTCCCTCAATGAGTGCCGGGAGGTCAGGGAGTTCATAATTATATGTGTTTTACTCTAGATCAGGACATGGGGATAAAGTCCTTTGTCCTGTAATTTTTCTTCAAGATGTAGCCAGCCGATTAGATCATTCCATCCCGCAGGATCACTGTCGGTCCTGTGGGGCAGGAAAGGCTGGCAGGAAAAAAAACAAATCAGAGGCACTTATTATTAAAAATGTATGGTACCATGGGCCCGCACGGGACACCTGCTGGATCAATTGTCCAGATATCACTAAAATGTTAACCCTTTCATGACCACCCAAGCACTTCTTTAATTACATATTTCTTGAAAACTGTTGAACAAATGTCCACAAAATAATAAAAAGCAGAGTTTCAGTTTAAAGTTCTAACTTTCAATCAAATTTGGTATAATTCCTTTCAGCTATTTTTTCTGTTTAGCTTCCTTTACTTTCCTATGGGAATTTACATAGGAAATGACTTTTTGGGACCCTACTTTTTCTTGGCCCTCACTTGACATATCACTCCGCAACTTTCCAGGAAGGAGCTGATGTGGATGAACTTTGTTTTGGGGAAATTTTATTTTATTTATTTATTGTGCAGATTTGTCAAACTGCGCCCAAGTTATTAGCAAAACAAAAAACGCTCATCCTATAGAAAACTCGGACCTAACTATTACTACGCAGTGGTGACTACCATTGTACTTTATAGCTATAAGTATAGATATAGATATAGATATACATATACATACACATACATATAGATATCATTGTAGGTAAAAATATTACAGATGTACTGAATGATTGCCAGTGGTTAAAAAGCTTATATTTGACAGATGTAAAGTCTTGGATGTGAATTATTTTCCATAATTCAGTGCTGAACTCATTTTCAGGATATATACCGTTCATAAACAGCAAAAAAAGTTACTAGATAGGAAATACAGCATTTTGTTTGTTTTTAAATGCTGTAAAAAAAGCACATTCACAATTACATTGCTGCTGTCAGAGCAACAATCAGGACACATTACAAAATGAAAAACTCACCATTGCAGGTTCATCTTTAATGCAAGCATCGACCAATGAATCGTCCTCAGTGTTAGAAAATATGCATTGTAAAAGAAGAACCCTGCAGTAAAAAGTTACACTGTGCTACTGTGCACTTAATTGTCATTCTTTATATATGTCTTGTTAAACCTACTTTGTAGTGTTAATATCTTACAAAAAAAAAGAAAAGGCAATTACAACGGGGTGTGGTCTTCCCTGCTAAGATGGTGCAGTTTAAGTAGGCTCTTGCTCAGCGCTCCCAGCATCTGACTTCTTCTGAACACATCTGTCGCCATTGCCTGTGATCCTGGTCTCAGTGGACAGCGAAGACCCCTGGAAGGTCATGAGATGCGCAAGCAGAGCCAACTAGCTGGTGGGCTTGGCAGTCACTGCTCGTGCCGCAGTCACTTTTCTGAGATTCTCCTTTTGGGCTGTGCGTCTCGAAGCTTGGAAATCACTGTTTGACAACAGCAGCCAATTGGGGGCCATTAGTCCTGTGGTGACTTGGCCCCCGCCCCGGATGATTGGTGGGCATCCTACTGCTGTGGTGCCAAGGACTGGTGATTGTCATTGTGGGTGGTCGGTGGCCTGCCACAGCGACTCCTTCCTCGCACCAGCATTCGACCTCAAGACTCATCATTCCAGGGAGTGGCCTCTGCCCATCTGTACAGCCCTAGACATGTTAGATAAGCAAACCTACTGGCAGCACCAACAGAGCAGAGAAGGTGGGGGGAGCGCACAGGATTGCAGTGCAGTGTCTAATCTTTCAATGCCTCCTTCCCGGGCTACTCACCCTTGGCCTGGGGTTTTCAAACTGAACAATAATGGGGGTTGGTGCACCTCAGGGAATTCTATGGGTGCCTGATATAGGGATAGGATGCGCGGCAGAAGATCCACCAGGTAACCATATAGCTGTCATGAGTGATAGCTCCACTGGGCAGGACATAAAACAAAGGGATATTCACTATCATTGTATGTATGTATGTATGTGTGTCTTGTAAAGCGCACTGCTGCCCTGAGGCGTCGTGGCGCTGTAGACCGCTGGGGAACCCGTCCTGGCCATCCCTGTGAGATGGTCCCTACTGGGTATCTCCAAGGTGAAACCAGGCATCCCCGGCGAATGTGGGGGGCCGTTGTAGAGATGAGGCAAGCTAATGCCCAGAGTTGCCGAGTGTGATCCCTGGTTAGAGTAGGCACCGAGGCGAGAATTATCGAGTCCGCTGACCCTGGTCCACGACCCTGCCGCGTCGGGAATTGAACCCTGGTCCCGGGCCGTTCTCTGCTTCCGGGTCTGCCGCCTCTAACCAGTGAGCCACACCACTCCACATTGCACACACAGAGCGCAAGAGGTGTTTGAACGCTCTGTAAAAGTGCCAGAGGCATTCTCTAGTAAATTGTTAACTCCCTGATCCATTCAGTTTGCTCCGTTGCTTCTGGATGGCCCTCGCTAGCTTCACTGAGCTGAGCAGAACCTTCTACAGGGATTCACTGCTCACGATGCAGTCACTGGTTACTCTTAAACCTGGGGGTAGCCATGGGTGGAAAGCGGGCCTGACAGCTATCGGTGATAACACACAATTACTTCCATGAAGCCTTTCTACATGTAAGTGGTCTCTGTCCTGCATAGGTGCCCTGCAACTAAAGGTTGCCATGGGGAAAGCTAAAGATAGATAAACCTGAAATTTTCTGGGTCCCAAAGGGATGATGGATCAAAAGACTCCCGTGTTCAATCACAATTTCTTTTTTTTTGTGTTAATTTCTGGATCTGAAAACCCCAAAGACCCATATATACTGAAGTCTTAGCCCTGTCAAATCCACTCTGCTGTAAAATGCTTGTATCTCAATGTTAGAACTGGGGGTCTCTAGTAGGCAATGGCTTGCACCTTTGTCCAAATAGGGACCCTTACTTCTAGTCAGAGTAAGGGGCTGCACTCCTAAAATAACCCCAGCTCAACCATGTGGTAGCTTGGCACGAGCAGGAAGGCTTATCTCAGAGGCAGTGTGTAAAGCATTTGTGAACACATACAGTAATATAGTTAAAACACTACAGATGGACACAACACAGGTTTTATAAAAATAAGTATTCTTTATATAGAGTTAACACAAGACCCAGAAGGCAAAAATCCACCATACAGTATTAAGAAAATGACTTTAAGATGGTACAAATAACTCAGTTCACTTTAGATGGTAAATGCGACACGTTTCTCACAAAGTCACTTTGGATGCGTCACGCAAGATAAACAAAAGGTTTGCAGGGAGAACGATGCATCGGTTCCTTTCTTCGGGGGAGGCGATGCGTCTGTTCCTCAGTGCTTGCGCAAAGTAGGCGATGCGTCTGTACCTTACAGGACAGGAGGTGATGCAACAATATCGTGGTGTGTCCCGGTTGCGTTGTGACAAGATTGCGCACCAATGCGATGTGACCATCCGGTTAAATACGAGAAGATGGCGCTCTTGATGCGAGACAACGTGAAGATGATGCATGCATGCCCGACAGCCATGCAGCGACTCTGTAACTTTGGAGCCGCGACAGGCCCTGTGATACGCTTCTCTGGTAATACGATGGCGCACCTTGCGGTGGCAACATGCTTCTCCGGGCATGCGACGACAAACAGCTGCGACGGAGACACGCTTCTCTGGTGATGGGACGGCGACCCTTGCAGCAGCGTCCGATAATGTGACGGCAACAGCTGTGGATGCGACACGCTTCTTCTCGTTGAGTTGCGCTTCCAGCTCCCAAAAACACGCATGCTTCTGCAGACAGAATTTACAGCAAGGAAATTCAGCGGGGAGCTCGTGGTGAAGTCTTGTATCCCTGAAACTTCAGCAGGAGGCAAGCACAGTTAAAGCCCTTGGAGATTCTTCTTCAGGATGATGACAGTTGCAAATAAAAGTTTTTCTCCTTTCTTTGGCAATAAAGAAACCACTGCAGGCCAACCCCAGAAAGCAACACACTGGCACAGGGGCAGTCCATCCTGCAGATTCTCTGGTTCTTCTCCTTGGCAAAAGGTCCGTCTTGATGTCCAGAAGTGATCTAAAGTCTTGGGGTCAGGGCCCCTATAGTTATAAAAGTAATTTATTTGTTCTCTGAGGGCAGAGAGTGTCTGTACCTGGCCAAAACCAGTTCTGTCCCCACTGGTGCAGCTTCCTGGCAGGAGGTGGAGACAGCATTGTTGAAAGCAGACCTGGGATTGGTAGTTGAAAGGAAATCTCCTTCCCCGACTCTCTATTCTATGAGGGCTTAGGGGGCTGAACGGAAATATCTGCCATCTACTCTCATATTCGGCCAAGGTCCTATTCAGCCCAACCCTGACTCATCAGACTGCTGGAGCCCAAGCCCTCCTGTCACTCACAAACCAGACATGCAATACACAACCTAGCAGAGGCAGGCTGGATGGTTAGGTAAGAAAATACCTACTTTCTGAAAGTGGTATTTTCAAACACAGAATGTAAAAATCACCTACACTAAAAGATGTATTTTAACATTCTGAGTTCAGGCATTCTAAATTCGTTTTTCTACCATGTTCCCTGGGTCAGTTAGGATTATAAAATGGAATAATCAAACTGCCCATTCTGCCCTATGGGCAAAGGTAGCCTTGCAATAGATAAACCCGGAATTGGCTGTAATTCACTATCAGTACATACCACATACACCAGGTCATGTCTACCTTTTACTTATAATGCACCCTGCCCTTGGGCCTACCTTAGGGGTAGCCAACATGTAGAAAAGGGAAGGTTTAGGGACTGGTAAGTGAATGCACTTACCAAGTTGAGAGGGAAGTACTAGACTGCACACAGTCTCTGCAATGGCAGGCCTGAGACACACTTTACAAGCTGCTTCTGTGGGTGGTACAATCAGTGCTGCAAGCCCACTAGCAGAATTTGATCTACATGGGGCACTGTACTAGGGTCCGACAATGTAATCAAATAAGCCAATTATGGAGTCACTAATCCATTACAACAATTTACAATAGGGAGCACTTGCACTGTGGCACTGAATAGCAGTGGCACAGTGCCCAAAGCATTTAAACCAGCAAAAACATATCAAAAGCAGAGGAGACAACAGGGAAAAATTTAAGGGAGACTCACACCAATGGTACCAGGTCTAACACTCAAAAACTGCAGAACGGAATTACATCAAATCAACAAAAGTTAACTATCGAAGGAAAAGTTCACTTTCATGCTTAGTTTAATGTAAATACATTCAGCGGTTTCAACTGTAGGCGAGAGTAAAAATTCCTCTGGGAGCAAAAACGGGAAAATATATCTTATTCGTTTCTCCAATCCCCATCACGCTTAACTCTTTTTCCTAGTATGAATCTGCATGAAAATGGGCAAGCCAGACCTTAGATGATTACGCCAAGCGATTCCCAAATTCGATGCAAAACTATGCATGGGGTCAAACGATAGGCAAATGAAAAATTCCTTTTCAATGGAATGTATGCATTGCCACTGTGTAATATACAGGGCTAAAGTACCCCCAACTATACATTATAGGGGTTTTGCAAGTCATGAAGGAGTTCTATGATCAAGGGCTTTTATGAGATAACATACTGCAAGGTGACTTGCAATATCCTTTTCATGCAGGAATGGGAGTATTTTATCTCTTATAATATATGGCCTAGGCTAACTGGTCTCATTTAATTTAATTCCTCCACCAATATATCCTGCCCTTCTTTTGGAAAGTGGGTTATTGATAGGGTTTAGTATGCACCAACCACTAGTAATAATACCACTAACATGAAATAGGGTCCAGTCAAGGTCTTAGTAAATTAGACCCTTGCTTAACCCTTGGTAGCTGACAGCGAGCAGACAGGCCTAACTTAGGAGACGGGATTGTAAAGCATTTAAAAACATCAATACATTAAATAAGTAAGACACAACACACAATAAATATCCTACACCAATTAATAAAAATAGCAAATATCTTAATGAACGAATGGCACCAAGATGACAAAAATCCCATACAAGGAACCAGAGATATGAATGTTTCAAGATTAAACACTTTATAGTGCTTAAAAACCCATACCGCCACTCTGGCACATCTGGTCGTGTTTGGCTGTAACAAAGTTTTAGGACAGCCGCGATGGAGCCCTGATCGGCTATAATAAGCGGGATGCCCCGGGATTACCTTCACACTTAGAAACTTTTCTGGAGCTTGTTCTTCCTACGTCGCTCGACACGCCACAGCAGGCCGTATTCAGATAGGTTTCGCTGGTTTGACTTGCAGCGAGGCCCCGGTCAAATCCTGGAAGTCTGGAGCTCCAGGGATTTCAGTGGGATGAGCCGGAAATCCGGGTCGCAGTTGAAGATAGTCAGCTTGTCTCTTGAGGTCGGGCCGGTCACCTCATGAAGCTTTTTCACAAAAGTTCTCCAAACTTCAGGATGTGCATCCTGAAGGTCTTCTTGTACGTTCAAAGTGCCCAAATCACTAATCCATAGGTCTGAAATCTCCTAGATGGTCTCTGGGATGTCTGGACCACAATTTCCACAAAGCACTTGTACAAATCCATAAAAGTCCACTGGACGCACTACAGAATGGGGACTCTTGGTGGCACTGTTTCAGGTGGACTCTGTTAGCTTTTTACTTGCAGGGAGTATACTCCTTAATCCTTCTTGAAGCAAGGCACAGTCCCCAGGGCTGTAGTACCAGTTTGTGCAGCAGGCACAGGCATTCACAGTGCAGGCCTTTGGGTGCAAATCCAGATTCCAGCAGGGCAGTCCTTCTTTTCCTTGTAGTTTCAGGCTGCAGATATGAGACACTATGCAGCTCTGAGATATTTATTCAGTGTTCAGTGGCGACAAGCAGAGGGAACCTCTGTCCAATGAGATGCTGGGTGCCACCCAAAAGCATGACAACTTTCTTCAAAGTGTGGCATCTTCTTGTCCCACAAAGCACTGCACTTTAAAATCCAACATGAATGAATTCTCTCCAGAGGAGTAAGAGCTACCTAACCAAACCACAGTGAGGCTCTTTCCATTAGCTCTCCTTCCCATGACTACTGTAAGTTCCTGTCCTAAACCTGCCATCGGGCTGGGGCACAGGATGTGGGGGTAGGTACGCCTGGCATTTCTTACTGATCTGTTCAATCTTTGAGCTCAGTTTGATTTACCCAGTCCCCTCTGCAGGACCCATCCTCCTAAGCTTCAGAGCTCTCTCCATCAGATAACCTCTGCTCCGGCCAGGCCATTTATCACCTAATCAAAGCAGCCTGGCTAAGCCTGCTAAGGCTGACCAATCAGTAGAGACGACTAGAAAGCTGCATTGTGGCTTACAGAAGAGAAAGTTCTATAACTTCTCTTCGGTACTAGCTATGACAAATTAAACAGTGGCAAGTTGTTGCATTTATCAACACCAATCTTTTAAGTCCTTGAATGATATTTACTCCTTTCCTAGCAATATTTATCTTTACTAATATAATAAAGAGAGAGCCCAAACCTTTGAGGCGGGTAATCTCAGGAACCACAGCACCAATCACAACACCCAATACAGCGTTGGAAAGGGCAGTTGCAGCAGAAGGACATAGGCTATGCAGACGCCCACCATATACATTTAAAATGTAAAAGAACCGTGCCAGCAAAGTAGTCCCTTGTGGGCGTGTCTGTGTTGTGCTGTGGGCGTGTGCTGGGGGCGTGACAAACGCTGGGGGCGTGTGGTACGTTCCGCCCTTCATGCCATGTCTCATATCGTGTGCTCTGGGCGTGTGCTGGGGGCGTGGGCGTGTGCGGGGAGCGGGTTTAAGGGAAAAAAAAGCGAGAGTTGTGCCCAATATTTCATTGGTTTTTCTTCCCAGGTTCTGAACATTGCATCTCCGGGTGTCCACCCTGCTCCCTTTAAATACCCCTGCACCCCATAGTCATAACCCACCCTTACTCCTTAAAATACCCCAACACCCTTAAACCATCTTAACCCTATAAATATATCCTGTACCCAAAAACCCAAACCTATCCCTAAACCCTAAAAATACCCCTGTACCCCAAAACCCAAACCTAGCCCTGAACCCTATAAATACCCCTGTACCTCAAAACCCACACCAACCCCTGAACCCTAAAAATACCCCTGTACCCCAAACGTAGCCCTGAACCCTAAAAATACCCCTGTAGCCCAAAACCCAAACCTACCCCTGAACCCTAAAATACCCCAGTACCCCAAAACCCAAACCTAGCCCTGAACCCTTAAAATACCCCTGTACCCCAAACCTACCCCATAACCCTAAAAATACCCCTGTACCCCAAAACCCAAACCTAGCCCTGAACCATAAAAATAACCCTGTACCCAAAACCCAAACCTACCCCTGAACCCTAAAATACCCCTGTACCCCAAAACCCAAACCTAGCCCTGAACCCTAAAAATACCCCTGTATCCCAAAACCCAAACCTAGCCCTGAACCCTTAAAATACCCCTGTGCCCCAAAACCCAAACCTAACCCAAAACCCTAAAAATATCCCTATACCCCAAAACCCAAACCTAGCCCTGAACCCTAAAAATACCCCTGTACCCCAAAACCCATACCTATCTCTAAACCCTAAAACTACCCCTGTACCCCATAACACAAAACTATATCTGAACCCTCAAAATACCCAAACACCCCAAAACATATACCTCAGTACCCCAAAACATATACCCCTATACCCATACTTACCTTATCCCAACATTAAAAAAACATGTTTTTACCATTCATGCATTTACAGCGAATTTCGTTGTAAATGTATGCATGGTAAAAGCATATAAAATGTAATGCCATGCGTTATAATGGCATTGCGGAGTCATGGTACTTTCGTAATGAAAGTATGCGGAGTGATGGTATGGGGAAAGAAAGTTGCGGGATAATGGGTGTTTACCCTCCCCCGGTATGTACATTGGTGGCACGGCGGCCTACATCTCCAGCAACATACTCATATTTTTTCACCACCGATTTGAAAAATGCACAGGTCTCTCTCATTGATGGCCAGCACCGACATACACTTTTAGACACACTTCCCACCACAAGTTCTAGAATTGCGAACTTTAGAGCTGGGGAGCTACGTTCAAATCTCGGCATCAGCTCAACATCCTGTGATTCCAGGCAAATCGCTTTGTCTCCTCATGCCTACCACAAATGAATGTGTTCTTCTGTAATGTAAATTGTGCTCATGCCATGTTGTAGAGTTTGCGCTATATAATATTGCAAGGAAAAATAAAGTAGGGAAACTCGAGTTCACACACTACTGAACGCGCACTCTTAAGTGCATCAGCAGTGCACTGTGAATCGGAGCGTTTCACAGGCCTGTCACAGATAAGAAATGCTATCAAAACGAAATCCTGCAAAACAATATACTACTGGCCGGCAGCAATTCATACCCGGACAACGTCGGGACGGGCTGCTAGTAACTAAATAAAATAGTGCAATGTTAGCCTGTAGAGCTAAGTATCTACAATGGGGAACAATGAAAATAACAGCTTTTCCCTCACCAAGGCATTTAAAACATCTTAAAAAGGCCCCTGCTTATAGTTACTTGACACCTCCCACCCCTGGTGTACCTAGGGGAGACCCTGAGGGTTCCTAATACATATAATCTAGGAAGATTATCACTTTTAAAGAGCCCATACAACCAAAGTTGAGTTTGCACGCAATCTTCTTTTAAAGACAATCTGCAAGGCCAGGCTGCCTTTAAAATGACAGCAGGTACTCAGTAATGTGCACATTTAAGTGCAGAAAATCTGCTGGCCTCTAAAATGTCATTCCCTATTACATAGTAGTGATTTATAGGTAGTTTAAACCCCCACCCCTATTATATACTAGGGACTTATAGGGTCTGTCAATACCAATTGCAGAATTACTTTTAAAGACAGGCTGCAAGGCATGACTACCTTTAAAAGGACAGCAGGCCCACAACAGCACACACATGCAAGGGTATGCAATCTAGTGGGCCTCTAAACCTCTGTGCTCCATTATATACTAGGGACTTATATGTAGACTGCAACCCTTGGCTCTATTATCTACTGGGGACTTATAGGGTCTGCCGTTGCCAGTTCTAAATGTACCGTATTACCTGTACCTTTTTACACATAACCCTGGGCCTGGTTAGCAGAACCCAGGGTACAGTCAGAGTCAGTTAACACCAGTATCAGTTAGCAAGAAAATTGGGTGAACAGGGCAGAATGATGACTTTTTAATTATTTCTTACCAAATGGCTCCAAAAACTTTTGCCGGTCAAGCTTTTGCCAGTCAAGGCTTACTAGCAAAGAGTAATTTACTCATTGCAATCTGGGAGCCAACATTTAGACTAATGAGTGAAGAATATGATATGTTAGCTAAACCCCAGGCATGAGTTAATGTACCATATATAATATACTGTGGTTCAGCAAGTTACAATAAAAAACAACATTGCTTGACAATACTATTTATTCATCTCATGAAAAAAATCAAATATTTCTTCAGAAAATTAACATTTTACTCTATAAAATATTATGTTCTATATTGGGTTCAGATTGTACTTTCCCTAAGTGTTGTAAAGTTTGTGATTGCTGTTTTGTATTTTCCAGTGTTATGACTCATTGTCTTTAATTAAATTAACATTTCCATGTCTTGCACAGTAAAATGCCATGCACACCAATCAAGAATGCGGTCCACATTAGAGTCAGCGAGGGAAAGAAAAAAACAAATTACAAACTCCCATAGAGGTCAGCAGTGCCAAAGTCCTTAGTTGACAGGGGAAGCAAAAGGGGAAGGCTCAACTGTGAACAGACAGCCCCCAGCACAATGTTGATAGCACTACTTTATGCTGTTGGTAATGGCAACTGCACAGTTCATCCGCAGGAGAAAACTGCATTTTTCAGGGGACGCCAGCTTCTTTAATTCTGTCTGAGATGCTCCTCTATACCTGAGCCAAGTGGAAGTGTGCTTGAAAGCAGATGGGAGTTTATGTTTTTTTATTTCACTTTTGACTACTGAATGAAGACAAGATTTGACAATCATTTAAAGTTAGCATGCTGTAAATCATGACCAAATGGTGCCTCCATTCCTTAGAAAGCCCACTGCACATAATAGCCTGTTACATGCTGAGAGTTTCCACCCAAATATTCAAAAGTGGACTAGGCCTTAAAGTGTTCTTGTGAGAGCAAAACAGATCTTTAGTACAGAAATAGTATTTCAAGAAGACCAAAGCAGAATCAGTTCAAGGAGCAGGAACATCCAGACAGAATACTTTGCAATGCGGTAAACAGGGTGAGGTATTAGAAGAGGGAGAACTTATTTTTTGGAACTCAAATTAAAGGAAAACAGAATCCTTCTCAGATGTGGCTAATTATGTGTGAATATTCAAACATTCTTAAAATATGGCTCATCATGGGAAGATATTAAAATCCAGTGATAGAGAAAGATTTACCCAGTAGACCATCAATAACTCTTAGAAAAGTGAGTACATTGAAGGATAGAGTAGTGAGGAGTAAATTCAAGGAAGAAAGAGCTGTATATTCCTTGTTGAAAAAAACTTGTTTACATTTACACCAAATGCAAGGTTTACAAACCTCAAATCAACAAAACCCTGGTAGAGCTAACTAGAGGAAGAAATCATAATTTTAGGAAAAAAATTAGGAAACACATAAGATGCTAAAGTGATCGTGTAATTTATGTGTTAGGATGTCCCTGTGCCAAATATTACATCAGGAGTACAACCCAATTGGCACATAAAATAACTTTGCACCACCTGAGAGCCATTAAAAAAAAGGATATGTGTTATTCAGTATCAAGACATTTTCATTCTTTAAGCAGAATTAGATGTGAGGCTCTTATGCATGGGGGAAGACATAGAAATTCATTTAACAAGAGTAGAATTGAGATACATTTTACTGTTCAACACAAACATTCTGTGTGGTCTAAATACAGATAAGGCATTGTATGTATGTATTGGTATATTTCCTCTACCTGTTTCTTTTTTAGGTAGCTGGAAGGTTTTTTGCTATGTAAAAAAAAAATCTTTTTTATATTAATCTTTCAGGTATTAATCAGTTCAGGAAAAAGTATGAATGAGTTCTTTACTTTGGATTAACAATCTTATGAGAATGATGGTGATTGTTTTCTATTTTGTTCTAAACCATACTATGTCACATTGAGGGATTGCTATGGTTGGATGTGCCTAATTGGACTATCTTTTTCAAATAAGAGAGAGAAATTAATGTAAAGGTACATTGTGACAAGCAATTATGCTCATTGGGGCCTTGACATGTTAGGTAAATATGGAAAAGGTTGAGTAAGATTCTAAAGAGACCATTATTCTACTCTGAGATAGGACCTAATACAAAGCATTTGCATTTGCAATTACTGATATTGTTTTAGATGTCCTACAGTTCATGCAGATGGGGTACTCTACTAACATTTTGTGTAATATATTAATGAAATGAATATTGAAATGAGTGTGACTATCTTGCTATATTTGATATTATTGCATGTGATCGTATTTAGAAAAAAAATAATTTATTAGTTTGTTACACGACTATTTTTTTCTATTTCCATGATCACAGAGTAAATTAGCGCCACTGTTCTATAATCATGATTGAAAAATGTGAATTTTTGAAATCCAATATAATGATTGTAATATGCATTACTAAAATTCAGTGGTAGGAAATGTTATCGACTGACCTGATTAAGTATTTTTCTTTTGATTATTATGATTATGTTATACTGTGTTTGTTTTAATCCCAACATTAAAAAAACATGTTTTTACCATTCATGCATTTACAGCGAATTTCGTTGTAAATGTATGCATAGTAAAAGCATATAAAATGTAATGCCATGCGTTATAATGGCATTGCGGAGTCATGGTACTTTCGTAATGAAAGTATGCGGAGTGATGGTATGCGGAAAGAAAGTTGCGGGATAATGGGTGTTTACCCTCCCCCGGTATGTACATTGGTGGCACGGAGGCCCACATCTCCAGCAACATACTCATATTTTTTCACCACCGATTTGAAAAATGCACAGGTCTCTCTCATTGATGGCCAGCACCGACATACACTTTTAGACACACTTCCCACCCCAAGTTCTAGAATTGCGAACTTTAGAGCTGGGGAGCTACGTTCGAATCTCGGCATCAGCTCAACATCCTGTGATTCCAGGCAAATCGCTTTGTCTCCTCATGCCTACCACAAATGAATGTGTTCTTCTGTAATGTAAATTGTGCTCATGCCATGTTGTAGAGTTCGCGCTATATAATATTGCAAGGAAAAATAAAGTAGGGAAACTCGAGTTCACACACTACTGAACGCGCACTCTTAAGTGCATCAGCAGTGCACTGTGAATCGGAGCGTTTCACAGGCCTGTCACAGATAAGAAATGCTATCAAAACGAAATCCTGCAAAACAATATACTACTGGCCGGCAGCAATTCATACCCGGACAACGTCGGGACGGGCTGCTAGTAACTAAATAAAATAGTGCAATGTTAGCCTGTAGAGCTAAGTATCTACAATGGGGAACAATGAAAATAACAGCTTTTCCCTCACCAAGGCATTTAAAACATCTTAAAAAGGCCCCTGCTTATAGTTACATGACACCCCCCACCCCTGGTGTACCTAGGGGAGACCCTGAGGGTTCCTAATACATATACTCTAGGAAGATTATCACTTTTAAAGAGCCCATACAACCAAAGTTGAGTTTGCACGCAATCTTCTTTTAAAGACAATCTGCAAGGCCAGGCTGCCTTTAAAATGACAGCAGGTACTCAGTAATGTGCACATTTAAGTGCAGAAAATCTGCTGGCCTCTAAAATGTCATTCCCTATTACATAATAGTGATTTATAGGTAGTTTAAACCCCCACCCCTATTATATACTAGGGACTTATAGGGTCTGTCAATACCAATTGCAGAATTACTTTTAAAGACAGGCTGCAAGGCATGACTACCTTTAAAAGGACAGCAGGCACACAACAGCACACACATGCAAGGGTATGCAATCTAGTGGGCCTCTAAACCTCTGTGCTCCATTATATACTAGGGACTTATATGTAGACTGCAACCCTTGGCTCTATTATCTACTGGGGACTTATAGGGTCTGCCGTTGCCAGTTCTAAATGTACCGTATTACCTGTACCTTTTTACACATAACCCTGGGCCTGGTTAGCAGAACCCAGGGTACAGTCAGAGTCAGTTAACACCAGTATCAGTTAGCAAGAAAATTGGGTGAACAGGGCAGAATGATGACTTTTAATTATTTCTTACCAAATGGCTCCAAAAACTTTTGCCAGTCAAGCTTTTGCCAGTCAGGGCTTACTAGCAAAGAGTAATTTACTCATTGCAATCTGGGAGCCAACATTTAGACTAATGAGTGAAGAATATGATATGTTAGCTAAACCCCAGGCATGAGTTAATGTACCATATATAATATACTGTGGTTCAGCAAGTTACAATAAAAAACAACATTGCCTGACAATACTATTTATTCATCTCATGAAAAAAATCTAATATTTCTTCAGAAAATTAACATTTTACTCTATAAAATATTATGTTCTATATTGGGTTCAGATTGTACTTTCCCTAAGTGTTGTAAAGTTTGTGATTGCTGTTTTGTATTTTCCAGTGTTATGACTCATTGTCTTTAATTAAATTAACATTTCCATGTCTTGCACAGTAAAATGCCATGCACACCAATCAAGAATGCGGTCCACATTAGAGTCAGCGAGGGAAAGAAAAAAACAAATTACAAACTCCCATAGTGGTCAGCAGTACCAAAGTCCTTAGTTGACAGGGGAAGCATAAGGGAAAGGCTCAACTGGGAACAGACAGCCCCAAGCACGATGTTGATAGCACTACTTTATGCTGTTGGTAATGGCAACTGCACAGTTCATCCGCAGGAGAAAACTGCATTTTTCAGGGGACGCCAGCTTCTTTAATTCTGTCTGAGATGCTCCTCTATACCTGAGCCAAGTGGAAGTGTGCTTGAAAGCAGATGGGAGTTTATGTTTTTTTATTTCACTTTTGACTACTGAATGAAGACAAGATTTGACAATATTTGACAATCATTTAAAGTTAGCATGCTGTAAATCATGACCAAATGGTGCCTCCATTCCTTAGAAAGCCCACTGCACATAATAGCCTGTTACATGCTGAGAGTTTCCACCCAAATATTCAAAAGTGGACTAGGCCTTAAAGTGTTCTTGTGAGAGCAAAACAGATCTGTAGTACAGAAATAGTATTTCAAGAAGACCAAAGCAGAATCAGTTCAAGGAGCGGGAACATCCAGACAGAATACTTTGCAATGCGGTAAACAGGGTGAGGTATTAGAAGAGGGAGAACTTATTTTTTGGAACTCAAATTAAAGGAAAACAGAATCCTTCTCAGATGTGGCTAATTATGTGTGAATATTCAAACATTCTTAAAATATGGCTCATCATGGGAAGATATTAAAATCCAGTGATAGAGAAAGATTTACCCAGTAGACCATCAATAACTTTTAGAAAAGTGAGTACATTGAAGGATAGAGTAGTGAGGAGTAAATTCAAGGAAGAAAGAGCTGTATATTCCTTGTTGAAAAAAACTTGTTTACATTTACACCAAATGCAAGGTTTACAAACCTCAAATCAACAAACCCCTGGTAGAGCTAACTAGAGGAAGAAATCATAATTTTAGGAAAAAAATTAGGAAACACATAAGATGCTAAAGTGATCGTGTAATTTATGTGTTAGGATGTCCCTGTGCCAAATATTACATCAGGAGTACAACCCAATTGGCACATAAAATAACTTTGCACCACCTGAGAGCCATTAAAAAAAAGGATATGTGTTATTCAGTATCAACACATTTTCATTCTTTAAGCAGAATTAGATGTGAGGCTCTTATGCATGGGGGAGACATAGAAATTCATTTAACAAGAGTAGAATTGAGATACATTTTACTGTTCAACACAAACATTCTGTGTGGTCTAAATACAGATAAGGCATTGTATGTATGTATTGGTATATTTCCTTTACCTGTTTCTTTTTTAGGTAGCTGGAAGGTTTTTTGCTATGTAAAAAAAAAAATCATTTTTATATTAATCTTGCAGGTATTAATCAGTTCAGGAAAAAGTATGAATGAGTTCTTTACTTTGGATTAACAATCTTATGAGAATGATGGTGATTGTTTTCTATTTTGTTCTAAACCATACTATGTCACATTGAGGGAATGCTATGGTTGGATGTGCCTAATTGGACTATCTTTTTCAAATAAGAGAGAGAAATTAATGTAAAGGTACATTGTGACAAGCAATTATGCTCATTGGGGCCTTGACATGTTAGGTAAATATGGAAAAGGTTGAGTAAGATTCTAAAGGGACCATTATTCTACTCTAAGATAGGACCTAATACAAAGCATTTGCAATTACTGATATTGATTTAGAGGTCCTACAGTTCATGCTGATGGGGTACTCTACTAACATTTTGTGTAATATATTAATGAAATGAATATTGAAATGAGTATGACTATCTTGCTACATTTCATATTATTGCATGTGATCGTATTTAGAAAACAAATACTTTATTAGTTTGTTACACAACTATTTTTTTCTATTCCCATGATCACAGAGTAAATTAGTGCCACTGTTCTATAATCATGATTGAAAAATATGAATTTTTGAAATCCAATATAATGATTGTAATATGCATTACTAAAATTCAGTGGTAGGAAATGTTATCGACTGACCTGATTAAGTATTTTTCTTTTGATTATTATGATTATGTTACACTGTGTTTGTTTTAAATTTTAGTATGAGTTCAAAATGGTGAGTTTACCTGAGCAAGACTTGTGTAGAGCTGAAACGTAACGTGTCCAGTGTCTGCATCTGCCGAAATGACAATAAAATTAGCAATTGCATCTTTTTTCAAGAACCAGCATCAGTTTTGTGAATGGCTGTTTGTGAGTAGGACTTGGCTTATGGATAGTGGGAAGTGATGCAATACCCATGTTCACTGGAACCTGCTCTGATCAGGTGCCTGAATTAAAATGCTACTTGTGTCAATATATATCAAACCTCATATGTAAATCTTCTTAGTGAATCTTTGTCAGTGGTTTCAAAGGCAGTATTTCACAGAAAAGAGATCCTAACTGTGAATTATTTCCTGTCATTCAAAGTGTTGAATTCATTTGCAGGATATTAAACTTCCATAAATAAATAAACAAGTTAAATAGATAGTAAACAAAGTATTTCATCTTCCTTTCAGTGCTGGTAAAAAAAGATTGCGTTCACAATGACAGTGCTGTTCTCAAAGCACCTGGGAATCATACCCATGCGGGCCCATTATTGATGCAAGAATCTAGCAATAAAATCCTCCACAGTGTGCCAAAATAACATTGAAAATGCAGAACCCTGTCAGCAAAATGTTACACTGTTCCACATTACACTTCATATTCTTTATTTATATATACTCTGTTAAACCTACTCCATAGTATCAATAAACTACAAAAGAAAAAAAATACTAGAATGCATTTTTGATGTCCTTACAAATCTCTTTGCATTTTAAATGTGACTTATAATAATACACATTATTGCATAAAACACATGTTAACTGTTAGTACATTATCCCCCCCAGAGAGAAAAAATACAGAAATGGTAATAGTAACACTGTAGTATGGGCCTGTACATATGCCCTCTGCTGTAATCAGCACTCATCCTTCTATGTTAAACAACATGGGATCTCAGAGCACCACAACTGTGAGACCCATCTGCAAATGGTTAGTGGGTATATTTTACATATACATTTAGGAAAAATACATTTATGTGGGCCTTCAATTCGTGTTTAAACAGTTTTCCTGGGAATCTGTGCTCAAAATGTAGAAAAGGTGCATATTTAACAAATACATCATTATTTTCCCCGTGATTTCTACACCAACATGTAAAGTCTTGAATTTCATTTTTGAGCCAACATGTTGTTTTGCCACAAATGTCCCCTTTTTTCTTAATCTCTTTTTGGTTTTGCCATAATTTCCCTTTTCTCTTGTTCCCTTTTCTCCTCATCAGATCACTGAGTAAGCATCTACTTCAGTGATCTTTTCTGTTACCACCATACCCTCACAATTCTTGCCTAAAGTTAATGGTCTATTTGTGGGCTCTTCTTCATCTTTTTAAGACCAGGGCCCATAAGGAGAACATGGCCTGTGTCTTCAGATCCTATTCCATTCAGTCGGTGTGAAAGCTCACTTTCAAGGTTTTATCATGCCCTGTTGGTTTGTACTCTACCACTTGCATCCATTACCACTTACAAGCCTCTTCCAGTGACTCTAAAGTATGTCGTTAATGTTTCCCGTGGCCTCCACTATTCCAGCTTGGCAGACTTGAGAACTCCGTTGCAAGTCTCACTGAGAGGGGCACTTCTTCAGGACCTGTAGGAGTGGTTGCAGGCCAGAATACTGTTAATAAAAATAATGTCTGATATATATATTGTTGCCTAAATATTTAAATATCGCTTTATTGGATGTTGAGTGTAGATTTACTACGGAACCCCAAGGGAACGATATTTTTGTAAACTATATTTAGGACACCATATTCTTGTCAGATGAAATTTAAGCAAAGACAGTCTGATACCGTACCATACATATCCTGCTCTCCGGCTTCCATGTGTCTACAGCAGGCTTTTCCAACGAGTAGCTCGTGAGCAACTGGTAACTCTTGAGCTCACTGTAAGTAGCTCTCCTGTGTGCAGC
The DNA here is from genome assembly GCF_964261635.1 of Lissotriton helveticus. Lineage (NCBI taxonomy): Eukaryota > Metazoa > Chordata > Amphibia > Caudata > Salamandridae > Lissotriton > Lissotriton helveticus. Next base: position 208,445,344 of record NC_136068.1, on the reverse strand, counting down.
CCAGCCTACTAAAAGATTTTGCTTGATTGAATTAATATATGTATATGATAACTGAAAAGCCTGTGCTCAAAACGAAAATGTGTGTATTTACAGAACTCATAAGCTGATGCTTGAAAATAGTTGAATTTCCAAAATATATTTAAAGCATATATTTGAGGGATAAATCGAGTGGAACTGAGGAGATATATTACTGATATTATTACCTTGTTGCCAGGGGCATTTCAGCTAGGGCCTTTATGTATTACCCAGAAATTCCAAAATGTTTTTACGTTACTAAGGGCAGCATTACCCGATGTGCTGTGGTGATCACTGTTGGTAATCTTGCATAGGATGGCCTCGAATGTGATCTTGCCTAATGTGGTCACTAGTACATATTAGTAGCTCCGGAAGATTTCCAGTGAACATAATTAGCTCTTATTATAAAAAACGTTGGAGACCTCTGGTCTACAGAGCTACCCTGATTGGTTCATGTGTTGTCACAGCATGGACGAGCCCATCCTGGCCCTAACTAAAGGGGTGCTACTCGAAAGACTTTAATTAAGCTAGCCCCCACAGCAACTTAGCCAGTTGGAATTAAACGTCAGTCCATCTTCGGGAAGGCAAGTTGAAGTGTAAAAAAGGAGCTCAAGTTAGGGCCTCACTTTTTTTAAAAAACAAAGTTTATGAGAAGAAAATGCTCGTCAAATGCAAATTCTTTCAGGTGCTTGTATATTACAGAATATCTGATCAATGTATTTAAAAACCGGAGTTACCAGTAGCAGCTGTAAGTAACGGAACAGTCTTTTTGTAAAATGTTCTTTTAAACATATCAAGTACATGCAATCTTTTGATTCCATATATTTATTTCACTTTTTATAGATGATATTATTGTATAATTTTTGTTCTGATTTTTCGTCTGAACGAAATATTATATTTGTATTTCTGTGTTCTTTATCTTCAATAAAAATGATCTAACTAAAAAACATATGTAGATTCGTAAATACCCCCACACACACACACACAATAAAGTAGCGTTGCTCTGTGTAGATGAATTCTCCAGCTGCGTCTTTGAATTCACAGGTGTTTATTCCGCCATCAATTCCTATTTGTAGTTGGCGACGGCGCTTTGTGAAGATGTGATTTTCTCCCCTTCCCCATATGTCTGCAACGGAACCCGGCGCGCGAGCGGTATTTATTTATACAAGGCATAAACTGAATCACGGCGAGCTAAGACAAGCTGCGTCCTTACATGCAATCATTTTAAGGCGAACCCACCTGGGACCGTCTTGTCTCGCGGCATCTCGCTAATGTGTACAGTGAGTTTACCAGCCGCGGCCTGACCTTGGAAACGGTGTGGCATTTTACAGTGTGCGCGCTGACATTTATGGGCCCTGTTGGACTCCAATAAAGCGGTTGATTTCCATGGATTAAATGTCAGGCTTGAAACAGTGCGGCTAATTTAATACCCCTGCGCCGTCCCGCTATGTTCCGAGTCTGGCCAGTCAGCTGGACAAACCCCTCGCCGTTACAAGCTCCCAATTGCAACAGAATTTGTTTCACACCAAAAGGTCAACGCAAGTGCCCCTTAGGGGATGGTGAGCAGACAGAGACGGGGCAAAATGTCTCAGATCCATAAGTGCGCTTGTTAATTTGGTAAAGAACAGCGAATTCGGATATGAGAAACTGTATGCAGGTTTCTCTGTTTTTACAAACTCGTTAAGTACGTCTAGGGTTAGTGGGCATTTGAATAGCGCACAGTCAGCTATTATTATGGGATTACAGCACATTCTGTAGCAGGTGGATTGCTTTACAAACATTTCTTAAGAATTGCACTTGTAGAGCCTAGAAAACATACAGAGACAAGCATTTGCAATGCAATAGGTCTCGCATTTACACAAGTTTGAGCTTTTGGCATTGTAAATGGCAATGCCTTTTATTTATGTTTTGGTTTTTAAAACATAAATAAAAGGCATTGTCATTTACAATGCTAATAGTTTAAACTTTAGCAAAAGTGAGACCTATTGCATTGCAAATGCTTGTTTAAAGGCCGCCTCAGACACTACTTCCCCAACCTACCAACCTTCAGCGATAGGACAAAACTGCAAGATGCCAAAAGTAAGTCAAAAAATGTGATTCAAAAGCATCACAATGTTATATTCGTCTGGACTGTGTAAAACTTAAACCTCAATCAGAAGGTTTCTTAGTCCTTTAAAATTATCAAAATTGGTGAAATACAGACACTGGCCTGGACAATTTAAGTAGGCCTCTAGTGGCAGCAGAGTGCTTTTAACCACTAGGAATCTTAAAGATTTGCCGCGGAAGAGGTAGATAGAACCTGGAGAGTTGAGAATTAATTGGAGAGCTGGAAAGAGGAAAGGCCATTTTAACGACACTCCGCAGGATGAACTGCAATTTAAAAGGAAAATTACGTATTTTCCTTAAACAAAGAAGGGATATTCTGGGAAAAGTAAAGGGCGAACCAGCACTTGCAAAAAATTGGCATACATCGCTATTTATAGTACTCTCCTCATGCCAAACTCGGCGCAGCCATTTGCTGTGTTGCAACGAATCTGAAGAATTCTGCGTTGGCAGGTGGTTCCACCAATACAAAAGACTGACATGGTGGAGTTACCAAATACTGACTGCACCACTGAGGTACGAGTACACGAAGGCTCGGCAGAGGTAAAAGGAGCAAGTTGTTAGTAGCATTTCAATCTAAAACATGCTGCTCAACAAAAATCTCTTAATAATGCAATGCCTTTAACACAGCTCCGATCAACTTGGCTTACAGCACTATTTTTTAGGAAAGACCAACATAGCGCACCAAAACTGCAATTATCCCAACTCGAAAGTTCTAAGCGTTGGTATTGCTTTCACCTGCTTTGTAGAGAACGTAACTGACCAACACGATAATATAGCTGGGCCTCGCACTGTCATCAAAAACCGACACCTTCAAATAAACGTATGAAGGGAGGCCTTCAGGAGATCGTAATAGCATTGACTGGAAAAAGTATCACAATAACAGAACAACTATTAGTGTACCCAGTATAATGAAGTACTTGTTACATTTAAGGCTCACATTGACAACGCAGGGTAATGATCCTAATAAGAGCAGTCGTCTATTCAAAAGCTCCCTTTCAAAACAAGGGCTCAGCTGTTGGACCGAATGTTTCATGAATGATGACTGGGCACATAGGTAACATACTGCTAGGACCAGTTCTTCCTGTTACAGCTACAGTTTACAGAACACGTATTCAGCAAATCCTTTCAACATTTAAACCAGCGTGATCTGCGGCTCGCGCACTCGCTCACGAAGGTGATGCGCGCGTTCACAGCCCGTGTCTCCAAAAGTGCGCGAGCAGCCATTGTCTCCTATGTGCCGGAAGTCCCGCCTCCTCGAGCACCCGAGAAGGGAGAGGAAAAGTCCTCCCACGGCCCGGGGCTCCCGTGAGCTGTGGAGAGCCCCGGAGCCGCCTGCGCAGAGGAGTAGCCTTTTGTCCCGCGGCCCCGGAGAAGAGCTGCAGAGCCGAGGAGTCACACCGGGAGCAAAGAGAAGTGCTGCGGAAAGAGCCCCGAGGAGCGGGAGCTCTCGTGTAGCCCCCGTCAGCAGAGCCCGTGAGTGTCGTGAGGGGGGGGGGAGAAGAGCTCCGGACCTTGCCACAGTGCCACCGAGCGGCCCCACCTGGTCAGCAGGGCCGCTCCAACGAGACCCCCCAAGAAAACGCTGTATTGCCCTTGCAGGCCGGTCCTGGCCTGCAAGGCATTATGGGCTGCGCCGCATATTAAATGAGCGGCTCTCCCGCTGCTGCGGGGAGAGCCACGCTGGCGCTTCACCGCTTCCTGGGCCCTAGGTGGGGGGTCCGGTGATTGACTGAATATAGAGACACGCCGCACGTTCAAGACGCGTTGACGCCAGCCCCTTTTAAGAAGAAAAAAAAAACCGAAACTGACGATGTAGCGCGCGCACCGCCAAGGCGCCAAAGCGCGCCCACGAGGTCAAATCTCCGCAGGAAGGCAGGAAAAGCGCGTGACAGTCTGCTGTCCACATTCCCCCAAAAGTGATAACATTAGCTGTCTCGCCCTAGACAGCAAAGCTTCGCTTTGCTTTCGTCTAGGCTCGACCTAACCAGAGAGGTAAAGAAGACAGCACACAGGAGTGAGGCAGGAGCTTTCGTGGATTACCCCTCCTGCTCTTTGGGAATATAGTTCTTCTAACCGTTTCTTCATGACCCCCTTACAGGAGTGAGGGTCCTGAAAGAGTTTTTCCATCCCTATAGCCTTTAATACAGTTTCTACATGATTTAGCCACCCAATTATTTTGTAATAATCTAGGTTACGGCATTCTCTTATAATGGTTTGTGTCAAATCTACTGTAGTTCTTTGCCAAATGAATAGCCACAAGAGGACCGGGGCCATTCTTATGGTGTCGCTCAGAAAGGGGAGCCCTAATTCAAGAATTAACATATAATTTGAAGCCTATTGGGGTAAGGACACACGGTTTTTAAAAAAGGAGTCTTCCATTTGCTGTAACAGGCCAGTATTGGCCATCCCCCACACGCCTGCTCCATATGTTGCGGCTGATTTTAATTTGGCTTGATAAATATTTTTAGTTACATCCAGTGAGCTTCCACCCAATTTTTTTGCAAATCTTTTAAATGCGTTTAGGCTCCTTTGCATACCCTGGACTCTTAAACAATACACCACACACTGCCTAATGTAAGCTGGTGGTTGCAAGTGGGGTTCACCTGCACTCATTTTAGGGAACAGGCACATATTTTTCCTTATCAGATGTTACCCACAGTAAGAGAGAGAAAAACACAAAAGTCTGAAAGAAAGAGGATGAGAAAGGCAAAAAACGGTGACAAAGGGAGAAAGCAAGGGGAAAAAAAGAACCTGCAAAAGTGAGATAAAGGGGCAGGCAGTCTCTTATGGTGGGTGAAATAGTATGATGTGGAATTAAGACTATGCAGCCTTTGTATTCGGCACCCTTGCTATTCGTAGCACTATCCGTAGTCTTCTAAGCGAAATTTTGGGTCCCGGCACTTATTGTTTTACAAATTATGCACTGGCACCACATGTTGTCCCCTTTTAACAAAAGTTTCAAAACATTACAATACATAAAATATAAGTGTACACTAGATAATACTAAGAAATATGTGACAATATCAATTTACAGCAGAATTCCAATTTATGAACACAACGTGCAATTATTGAACATAATCATCACGATACCTCAGGTTCAGAGATTTTTTTTTCTTAACAACTCATTTTCTACACTTCTACTAGGAACCTCACCCCTCTCCTCTCTTGGAACATAACCCGAGGGGTCATCATGCGAAACTCCAGCCACTCTACCCACATTCTGTATCTTCCCACCCGAAGTTTAGCAGTATTTCTGAACAACGTGACCTCTCTACATAGCTTTGAAAACATTGAGAATCTTTCACAGCCCGCTGGTGCCCTGATCTGTACCCAATCTCCTGCACACAGATCCACCGTAGGGCTTTCCTCTGGGCACTGTTCTCTTTGTGTGTTATTTGAATTTCCTTTTCTCACACCCTCCACATGTACTTGGCTGACACTTTGACACAACCTTCCTCTAAACCATCCATCCTCAGGGTCTCTGCCTAAGCCAGGCAAAGACCCTGAGGCCTTGGGTTCATACCGGCCGCTAGCACTGCTGAATACGAACTACAAGATCCTGGCGAGAATTCTGTTCAGATCGATTGGTGCCATTGGTTCCAAAGTTAGTACACCCAGATCAAAACGGGTTTGTTCCGGCGCACAACCTCACTCAATCTGCAGCGTTTTGTCCGTATAATGGGACATGCCCCCAATGAGTGGCCTTGTGCAGGCTGTTTGGACCTTGATTTGGAAAGGGCCTTTGATTCTGTATAATGGCCTTTTCTATTAGCAGTGCTGCCCCAGGACAGTTTTGGAGACAGATATCCAAGACTCATCTGCTTACTATATGGATTGCCATTGACCCGGGTGAAGACTGGCTCCCTCATTTCCGATCCCATCCTCATAGGCAGAAGCGCACGGCAGGGGTGTCCACTCTCTCCCACTGCTCTTCTTCCTGGCCAATGAACCATTGGCAGCTCACCTGTGGAAGGAGGGCACAGAGTGGGATATACCCCTGGTAGATGGTGTTCACACAGTCTACTCTATGCTGATGATCTACTCATCTACTTGCTGAATGTTTCTTCCATCCCTGATGGGATTACCCACATTCCCCACAAATCTGCTGATCTGTTGGACCTAAAAGTCAACTGGGCCAAATCTTGCCTTTTCCATTCTCTCCGACCAGCCCTAGCCTGGGAATTGATCTGCTTGTTACCCCCCTCTCCAGGCAGCCCAATACATCCAGATAGTTTGGAATTTAAGTCTATCACTCATCTGTAGATTTACTTGATGCTATTTAGACATGCTCTGTCACCTCACTGCATGCCCAGATGACTTTTTGGAAGACCTTGCCCCTGTCTGTCACAGACAGAGCGGCTCTGCTCAAGACGGTCATATTCCCCGTCTTATGTCCTATTTTGTCAACCTGCCCCTATACATACAAGCTTACTTTTACCGCTCTTTTGAAGGAGTGATCAGGAACTTCATCTGGAACACTAGGTGTCGTGCAGAGCTACATAAGCTTTACCAGCATACAGACCAGGGGGGTACCGAGCATCGAACAATATTACCTGGCTTCCCAACTTCAGTGGGTGGCATGGTGGCTAGCTACTTTGCAACTAGCAGACACTGCCACACTGTTGCTAGGCTGGACACCTTGCCAGAATCTTTCAGTTGTTCCACCCATGTGCCTGGCTGCTACTGCCCAAGCCTACAATTCTGTTGGTGGCATATTGCTGCTTCAGGCGCAGCCTCTACCTCACGCGGCAGACTACCCCTTACCTGCCAGCTCTGGCACTCTTGGGCATGCCGTGCGGGCAGTGCCACACCACCAAAACAGAACTGACCGCATGGACTGAGGCAGGAGTCCAGTCACTAGGCGATTTCTATAGAGACCGTGAGCTTTGGTCCTATGAGTCGCTGGTAGAAGAGGATGGTCTCCCTCCTGGTCAGTTTCTCTTATACACGTCTTTAATAGGGGCACTTGGGCAAAGTTGGGGAACAATGACTCGAGAACCACCTATGCTTCTAACTATACAGTACCTGAATGTTATGGGTCAGGGTAGGCATTTGGTGCGCTCGCTGTCTGGATCTCTGCGCTTGCACACAGCTCCAACACTTACATCCCTCAGCGCACAATGGGAAGCTGAACTCACTTGACCCTGCATGGATAAGGAATGGTCCACACTGTTGGAGGATCCTACTTAAATACCTTGCAATGCCCATTTTCATTTGATTTAGCTATACATTGTGCTTAGGGCCTACGTCACTCCTGCTAACATCAATAGATACTTTCAATTCACAGACGCAGCCTGGGTCATTTGCGGATTAGTAAATGCGGATATCATACATATGCTCAGGGCTTGCACACACCTGCAGTACTATTGGCAGGGATTCACGAGCCGTTTAGTGCATTGTACTGACTGAGCTCTCTCTAACACATGGAAGGTGTGCGTGCTCTTACTGTATTGTAGGAGCAAAAAGCACAAACTCACTTCCCGCTTCATAGATCTGGGCCTAATATTAGCAAAAAGGCTGATCACATGCAGATGGAAATCACCCGATCCTCCACACCTCACAGCCTGGATGCAACCATTCACCAATTGGGACAGGCAGAGAGCACTGCCCTGCAAACACCCCATAGCCGATAGCTGGGATGTGATGATTGCTGTCCTACACACTGACATACCTGACGTTCCCCCTTCACCAGAAGCCCAGCTTCCCCATGAAGGCGAGGCAGGAGATGGGTTGAGGGATATGCTGCCCCCTGTCGCCACTTCCGTGGCCGGACCTGACGCAGAGTACGGGCGCCTTTTCCCGGTTACGCCCCAACTAACGTGATCTATAGTGTAAGTCAAGAGCAATCCAATAAGCAACTAGGGGTGGTGCTATTTGTCAGCTGGGTGGGTCACAGGGTTAGAGCTAGCATGACTGTTACCACTAAGGTTCTTCTTCTTCATGTGTTCCCATTTTTCTGATCAGGATCCTTAACTGTTTATCCAAATCTCCTGCCAGGCCTGCCGCAGAATACAGGCGCCTCTTCCCGGTTCCGCCCCAACTAACGTGATCTATGGTGTCAGTCAAGGGCAATCCAATAAGCAACTAGGGGTGGGGCTGTTTGTCAGCGGGGTGGGTCGCAGGGTTAGAGCTAGCATGACTGTTACCACTAAAGTTCTTCTTCTTGATGTGTTCCCATTTTTTCTGATCAGGATCCTTAACTGTTTTTCTCTGAAATTGCGTATTATTTTGCTTATTAAAAATAGTGCCCGTCTTCTTAATTCGATGTCATTTTACAATTGTATTACCGTGCCCTTTCTCAAGGATCATATGTATATCTTCTGTCTGTTTACTTCCAATTGACTCGACAGTCACTAAGCGAGACGCTTTCAGTCCCTGCTTTAAATAGCTAATGATACAGCTTGTCATGTTAATGTTGTTCTTGCCAAGACTTAATGTATACTTGTTAACTGGCATCACTATTGTATACTGCGTCCCTGACATCTTTGCGATTGTAATAATACAAAAAAGCAATAAACTGATTTAAACAAAAAATTCACTCCATAATTCATATTTTCAATGTTCCTCAAAATTGGCTTCTTCTATAAATACACACACTCTCTCTTCCTCCCACAGAGCTTCACCATGAATGTCACTGCTCTTTTGTTCCAAAGTCTGCTCTTTTCTTCCAAAGCTAGTCAAAACGAGCAATTGGACACACAGTGTTGCATGCCAAGCAGATAATGTACCACACAGGTGTACTCTTAAAAACTAATGACCCATCTTCTGACCCACGTGGACACTACGTGTAAGGCTGGTAATCCAATTGTGTTGTTGAAACATTTCCCCAAACAACATTTCAAAATGTGTGTTTTTCCAAGTACGCTGCTAGGATCTCACACTCAATCATGGTTTAGTTACATTCTGTACCTTTCAAGGACCTCAAGGAAAATGCAGTTGCTGCTCCATATCGTTACTTACCTAGAACAATGCAGCACCTAAACTCTTTGAACTTGCATCACGGTAATTATGCACCCTCTCCCAGGGAAAAAAAATCATTAAGACAAGGTGCCTTGCCATCTTCAAATCCTCCTTAACCATCTGGAAATCCCACTCGCAGACTGCTGCCCTCACAAACTCAACCAATTTTGTGTGTCCAGCCCGCATGGCATGTCCACTAGTTTTTCTATAGTTCTACTGTAAAACTCAATTTTCCCTAATAAGGAAAGCAATTCTTCTTTATACTTAGAAGGTTGAATCTTCTCAATGGTCTCAACCAAATCCCTTTTAAGCTTAACTCCTTCTCTACTGCAAGTAAGCTCTAACTGCCTGTACAGCATTAAACCATTACTTTCAAAACTCTTGAGAACAATGGGGGCCATATTTACTATTGTAACTCCAGTTTAACAACAGTTGGGGGGAGAGCACATATTTACCACTTTAACTTCAGTTTAAGAAACATTGGGAATACTGCATACATTGTGGTGGGGCTGGTGTAAGCTTTTCTATTTTGACTTTAGCCCAACAAACTATGGGAAGATACGTCATACTGGGGAGTCATATTTACATTGCATCTCCAGTTTAAGAAACATTAGAGATAGGGCATCCATGGGAAGAAGGGTGCAGATTTACTATTTTAACTCCAGTTTAAGAAAAATTGGGGGAACTGCACACATTGGGGTCAAGGGGGGGGGGGCAAATCTACTATTTGAACTTTAGTCCAACAAACACTGTGGAGAATGCATACTTGTGATGAATGGGTTTATGATTCTAACTAGTCTAACAAACATCAGGAAAAGTGCCTATATTCTGTAGGTGGGGTTCAGATTTACTATTCAAACTCCAGTCCAACAAACACTGAGGAAAGTACTATTATAACTCCACTCTAAAACATGTTGGGGAAAGTGCATAGTTTGGGGCTGTAGAGGCCAGATGTATTACTCTAAATCCAGTCTAACAAACATTGGGAAATTGCATAAATGGGGAAGAGTGGGCAACTTTACTACTCTAACTCCAATCCAACAAATGATGGGGGGGGTGCATACATCGGGCAGGGGAGATCATTTTAACTATTCTAAATCCAGTCTAACAAACACTGGGAAACATGCATTTATTTGGTGGTTTGATTCAACTGTATTTAAAAAAGTAAATAAAAAAATTGGAAAAACTTTAAAAAATCATACAAATACTTCTCAAAACTTAAAAACGTTACATCTTCCAAATTATTCTCAAAACTTTCAAGGTAATGTTCAAATAAATGAAAACTGTAAAACACATTGTTTAAAAAAAATCCCTGCTATGAACACATAAAACACTCAAAAAAGTTTTTTAAATTCTTATATTTATACATTTCAAATTAGTCACATATTTTTTCAATCAAACAAACTATCCACCAATATACTGCACACCCCATATTTCTTTAATATTAATTAGTTTAATTAATTTATCAATTAGTTGATTAATTAATTAAGCACACAATTAATTAATGTTCAATTAACCCATCCACATGATTAATATATTAATTAATTAATATACATTTACATATGTGTAATATTAAAAAGATACCCACAGAGCTCTCCAGTAAAACCCATTAAAATATAATACATTATTTAAAAATATGAACTATTTAAACAAATAAATAATCTAAAAATGAACATGATTAACTTATTAATCAATTACTGTCAGTAAATAAATAAAACACTACCCATCCTATCCCTCAATAAATAAAGGGTGGACTACCTGGGGCTCTGTAGACTCAGGGAGGCGGGGGGTGTGGCCCCCTTCCCCATATAATCAAATTTGGGCTCGAGGGTCTCTCCGGGGCCTCTGAAAGCACTGGAATGAGGGCCATGCAGCACACCTTTCCTTTATGATCACATTCTCAGTGAGCGCCCCAGGGCATGGACATAGTAAATGCAGCCTGGTTGGCATTTTTTTTAAGCTACAGGGGGAATGCAACATTTTGTGGCAATTTGTTTTTCCTTTTGGTCCCAGGGTAGTCCCTCTGCCCACCCCCCCCTTGTAATCTAGGGGTTCAGGGTATCCCTACACTGCCCTCTTTTATAATTTTTCTTTAAACTGCAGGACAAGGGACTTAGGGCCTGATTATGACTTTGGCAGTTTTGGCATGACTGTCGTGACAGAGTCCCCACCGCCGACTTGGTGGTCCGCCAGCCGTAGTTCGATATTGGCAGTCCCAAAGACGTAACACTGCCCGGTTCCCGCTGCCACTAACAGGATTTCTCACCCAACCGCAAAGGAGTAACAGGCCGCAGCAGCTGATCGTAGAACTCCATACACCGTACCCACCATGCAGAATATGATGTGCCTTACCGTCAATCCGACTGTGGCAGGAAGACCTCCACACTCCACCAGGCAGGAACACAGGAAATAAGGTTAAAATTCACCTTATGTCCCATTTCCACACCTCTTCCTGTCATGGAGCCAAATGTCCAAGTCCCCCATTTGCAGCTTACATTTGTCCAAATCAGATATCTACCCAGCCGTTGAATAGGCACAGGCAAGGCACGAGTACATTCATGCACTCTTCCAATGGCCGTATACCCATGCTGCTGGACATTGCTCATACAAGCACTGTCCCATATGTCCAATGCATATGTGTGTATTTTCTACCTATGCGCATTGAAATACATGCATATGCATGGACAATGTGGGGTAAACTATGGGTTACCGCAAGCAACGGTTTCCCTACGTCGAGTGACCACTGCCATCACACTGCCAGCCCATTGGGAACATCCAAATACGGTGGGCAGGATACCAGAAGCTTGGTGGTGTCATTGGGACTGCTGCCGTGGCAGACTGGTGGTTAGACCGCCAATGTCGTAATCAGTCCTTAGTTCATACTAAACTTTTGCTGTCCAAAATACACATAATATAGCGCTAATCAACAATATTTTTTGTACAAAATGTTAAAACCGCACTTGATATATCCATTGGTTTTTTCAGTCAATTTGGCTCTAGAAAGCCGTGATTGGTCACCGTTTACTGCCCTTGGCTCCCAGCAGTGATACACCTGTTTACATATGATGTATAAAATAGCCCCGGTGTTTTTGCAGCTCAAATTGTGTTGAATCTCCATGAGATTGACCCTGACGCTTTGTCCTATGTTAATGATATCTACTTAACAGATGATGAATTGGATCCTCATTTGGTTAGATTATACCTAAAAAATGTGTGGTTTACTAAACTTGGCTACAAATTCAACATTTTAAAATCTTACATTGCCTTCCTCATTGTCCTTTTCCTTGATTATGAATTAATCAATGAGGGCCTCAGCTTAGCCTTCACTTTTTAGAAAAATGTACACAATTGCAACCCCCAGGTATGCTCAAAAAGCTGCAATCTTTGATTGGCTTTGTAAGTTTTGGAAGAATTTACAATCCAGACTATGTTTAACGTATTAAATTGCTTTACACTTTGATGGGTCCTGATTTTTAGGCTTCCTGCTGAATGAATGAACACACCGAGATTTCTCAGATCTTTACAATCTGATTTGCTTGAAACGCAACTCTTACATACACATCTAAATACAACTAATTTTGTCATCTGGATTGTTCTGGGTTCTATTGAATTTAGCTATGTCATATTTAAGGAAGGAGATTCAAATCCCATTGCATCTAATTCACATTTATATACCCAGACGGGGTAGTCTTCAAGAGGAAGAAGAGAAGAAGGAATACGATAAACATGTTCAAGCTGTAAAAAGTCCTGCTTTTGTAAGGAAGGGTCAAAGACAAAATCAACATCAACTGTCATTAATGATGTATCGCATTGAGTCCACCTGGGAGGCAGGCCCTTAAAATCCTGAATGCTAGATTTTGTGACAGCCTGTAATGTAAGGCGGACACAGGAGAAACAAGAATAATTTGTTTACCTTGAGCCAAAGGCCATTCTTTGAGAACGGCCATTTGGACCACTGTTAGTATTTGTTCTACTGAAGCAAAATGCCAATTGTGACACATATACTGCATTCTAGAGCACAATAGTTTAAATAAACATTTCATACTTCCATTGTGTCTCTTTCTTATCTTATAATGGATGTGTACCAGTGTGTGAGCAAAAGGGAGTGTCCTGTCACCACAATCTCTGTAAGGGTCGTGAGTGTTGCGTTCTGGAGTGTCAATTCACTTGTCTGTCTGGGCATGAGTAGGAGGACAAGTGAGACACTAAAGGGGGACTCGGGCTCATGGTACTGAGGAGGTATGGTTACTCAATATCTATACTGATGTTCTATGGTCCCAAGCATAGTTCTATTCCTGAGCAGAATCCCTGCATCAACCCTGTTTAGAGTGTGGCCCCTGTTAGGGCTACTATTAGCCCTGATAGTGCTAAAAGGACATCTGCTACATTTTGGCAAATGACCGGTATTCACCAACCTCTGCATAAGGCCCTTAGTTTAATAGTAATGGTTTTAAAACTGCATTTTGACTTTCATGTGACAGTCCTCCTCATTCCCTACCTGTCATCAGCATTCAACAAAGCTGCCCATCAATTTTTGTTCCAAATGCTAGTTAACTCTGTAATCCCTTTAAGCATTGTTAATTGGATGAAGACCAACCTTACAGTAAAAGCCCAACTCACCAGTCTCCATCCATTCTGAACACCACAATTCACCAATCAGGAAGTGTTCTTCAAGGCGAAATGATCACACCTTTGCTTTTTAATGTTTGATTATCACTCACTCCCAGAAATGATTGAAACTTTGAAACTTACTTGCTAAACTATGCTAAAGACACCCAGACCCTACCATAAAGCTGGAAAATCCATTGGACGTGGATACATGAGGAGTTAGTATTTGCAGGCTAAAGACCAATGGATTTTTTTTTAAACAAACTTTTATTGATTTTAGTCACCAACATACAGCCATGCATCGCTGATATCTCCAGCGTCATGATACGCATCGTTAGTACATCTAAAACAACCCACATGTCAACACCCAATCCTTCCCACATCCCCCACCCCTACTACCCCCACCCCCCCATGTCAGTGTGCCTTGGTCGTCATTCCTGCAGGCCATCATAAATCTTCACGGAATGGCGTTTGACTCCTCCTGGTCCTTCAACTGCAGCTCCCCAGCCTATAGGGGGTCCAAAGACTACTCAGAACAATGCATGCCAATCATTCTATTTCCCACAGCCCTCGATATAAGCATTCAAATCCTCGCCTGTCAGTGAGTACGCAGGCCTAGCATACCACCTCCCCGGCAAGGGTCCCCTTTCTCCCCGTCCCTGTCTCCTCTTCTTGGTTCGCCTGCGCACCCGCCTCACTACCCTCAGCGACTTCTGACAATGATTGTAAGTCTACCACGAGCGCACTCCATGCCCTGGCTGATTCTAGCGCCTTATCATTAGCGGTGCGTCTGGCTAGTTGTAATCGAAGAGTCCCTTCACTAGTCGCCCATTGCTGGAAACACCCCCGCCATCTCAGGAAGCTGGGGCCCCCTCGAGATTTCCAATGTAGCGTGAGCTCCCTTTTGGTCAGGATTAACCCCAAATCGAAAAATTTACTGGTAATCTTCGTGGTTGGGGTGTGTGGGAACCAGAGTAAGAGGCAAGGCCCCATGTCAGTTTCAACTTGGCGTCCTGTAACCTCATTCAAACAAATCATAACATCAGCCCAATACGAGCCAAGCCCCGCGCAGGACCAGAACATGTGCCCAAAGTCAGCACCCTCCGAGTTACAACGGGGACACGCCGATGGCGCCCCACCGAACACCCGTTGGATCTCGGCCGGCGTCCAATACGCCCTATGTAGAGTGAAGTATTGGACCAGTTGGAACCGAGCATTGCGCGTGCCCTTCCAGGCCCGACGCACAAGCTGGGACCAAGTCGTCTCCAGTATCCGCCGGCCGAGGTCCACTTCCCAGCGTTCCCGCAGTCTATCTAGAGGGGGAGGGCCATCTAACGCCAGTCTCCTGTACAGACAAGTGATGGCTTTAAAGGTGCCAGCAGCCATCACGATGTACTGGCAGCCCAACGACGTGGGTGGTTCCGCCAGACCCATCCTCCAGCGTTTTTGGATCGCAGACACTAAAGCCGCGTGGAACAAAAAGTCGCCCCATGGCAAATAAAATGCCTCTTGTAGGTCAGAAAACGACAACAAGACACCCTCCCTATATAGGTCTCCTACCATGTGGACGCCACGGTCCTCCCAAATACCCAGCCCTGACCAGTCCCCGCCGTGTGGGAGGGCAGTGCACATGCCCAAGGGAATCTCCGGCGCATAAGGAGTATGGAAACCCGCCCGCTTCTGACTACGAAGCCAGCATTGGCGAAGGGTGCGCTCCTCCAAAGTCAGCTGGCCCAACCGAAGTCCCTGATGGAGCATTATGAAAGACAGGACATGGCGCTGTATAATCCTGCCCTGCGAGCCATCTGGGCCCCTAAACTCCCGCGCCACAGCCTGCGTGAGCCACTGTAGCTGCGCTGCCAGATAGTACCATTCAAAATCCGGCACTGCCAGGCCTCCTTCCTCCCGCGATCTAAGCAGGGTGGTTAAAGCTACACGCCTCCTGCCAGAGCCCCATATAAATCCTATCACCATCGACCGCAACGTCCGAAAGAAAGAAAGCGGAATCCACACCGGCAGTGTGCGGAAAAAATAAAGCAAGCGCGGGAGGACCACCATCTTCAGCAGGGCTATTCGTCCGGCCACAGATATCGGAAGGGAGCGCCAAAATCCCATGCTGCCTCTGATGCCTCTCAGCGCTCTGCCCACATTTCCCTCATACAGGAACGAGTGGGTATGATAAATGTGAACCCCGAGGTACGGCAGACACTCCGACTCCCAACGTAGTTCCCCAAGCTCTGTAGGCTGGGCACAGTGGGGGGTCAAGGGGAACAAGCAGGTCTTGGACCAGTTAACTCGGAGCCCCGACAGTTCACCGAAGACTCGGAGCAAGGCCCGCGCACTCGGCACCGAGGTCTCCACATCAGCCAGGTATAGCAGGAGGTCGTCGACATATAGGGAAATATAGTGCGTAGTAGCACCCCCTCAAAATGCCGCCCCTGTCGGGCCTGTGCCGCCAGAGGTTCAATCGCTAAAGCAAAGAGGAGTGGGGATAGGGAGCAACCCTGTCTGGTACCTCTTTCCACCGAGCACGCCGCGGATATCGAACGGCCCGTACGAACCCTGGCAGTGGCAGAAGCATATAACAGCTGCGTCCAGCGGATGAAGCCGTCCCCTAACCCGAACTGACGGAGCACGCAGAACAGATACGGCCATTCCACACTATCGAACGCCTTCTCGATATCTACCGAAAGCACAGCTGCGTCCGGGGGGCCCTCTCCCTCAACTTCCATGACCCGTATCAAGCGCCGTATACACGTCGAGGTGTTCCGCGTGGGGATGAAGCCCGACTGGTCCGGGTGTACCAGAGAGCACATGTGGGCAGCAACCGCGTGGCCAGAATCCTGCTCAGCACCTTATAGTCCACAGTGAGCATCGAGAGCGGGCGGTATGCCGTTCTTGCCGTGGGAAGGCCGCCCTTCTTCAATAACGGCACTATAATCGCCTCCCTCGTCGACGTAGGTAACCTGCCCAGTTCCCACGCCTCCACATAGACCTGAAGCAATTGAGGCACCAGGAGGTCAAGGAACGCAGCATAGAACTCCACCGGCAGTCCATCACCCCCCGGCGTCTTCTTTCGGGCCATGTGCTTAACCGCTGCTCTAATCTCCCCCAGGGTAATGGTAGCACCCAGGGCGGTTCCCTGCTCCGATTCCAGCCGCAGCAGCCGAGCCCCATCCAGGAATGCGTCTAATCCCGCCGGGAGCACAGACAGCCTGCTCCGATAGAGCTCTGAATGGTAAGCTAGGAACTGACCATTAATTTCCTGTTGGGAATGAAGCATCGCCCTGGCGGGCGTGGTCAGGGACAGAATCGGCGTGCCCCCAGAGTGAGGGTTGGCCAGCCACGCCAGCAACGATCCGGCCCGATCCCTCTCGGCGTGGGACCGGACCATGTACTCCCGGTAGTCATGGCAGCGAAGCCTCTCCACTTGGGTGGCTACTCGCTCCCTAGCCGCCAACACTTCCTCCCTATTGCCCCCCTCCGTGTGGTTAGCCTTCTCCACCTGCCGAAGTGAGGCCTCCTCCCGCTCCACATCCGCCAGCAGTGTCCTACGCACCCCGGTTGAGGATGAAAGGCACGCGCCTCGGACCATCACCTTGAAGGCGTCCCATTCGATCGCCCTGGTAGACGCGGTGCCCATATTCTCCCGAAAATAGCGCTCAATGCATTCCTGCAACTCTGTGTGAAATATCGGGTCTTCCAACACCAGCGGATTCAGCCGCCACGTGGGGATCGGCTTCCGCTGCCTAGACCAGAGGACCGTAAGTAAGCAAGGGTTGTGGTCCGAGATAGTCCTCACTAGGTATTCGCAACTGCGCGCGAGTTCCTGGGCCCCAGAAGTACAGAGAATAGCGTCAAGGCGTACGTGGAGATCATGAGGGTCGGAGTAAAATGAATAGTCCCTGTCGACGGGGTGAAGCGTCCGCCAGGCGTCCAAGAGGCCACATTGCTCTTGCCAGTTCCTCCGGGCCTTGGCCACCCTGCGCACTACCGACTGAGCCAGCGGTGGGTGAGAGCGATCCATTTCTACATCCATCACCGAATTAAAGTCCCCCCCATAAACACCGTTCCGACCAACATAGGCGCCAACCTCTTTGACAACGCCGAGAGGAACGCGGCCTGATCAAAATTAGGGGCATAAACACTGCAAAGCGTAACGTCTCGGCCATCCAGACGTCCTAGTACTGCCACAAACCTCCCATCTGAATCTACCCTCGTCGTCATGGGCTGGAAGGGGACACCCGCCCGAACCAAAATCAACGTACCTCTAGCATGAGCGGAATAGGTAGTATAGAAGAGTTGCCCCCTCCATCGCCGCTGCAGCGCCTGCCCCTCCGCCAAAGTTAAGTGCGTTTCCTGCAGAAAAGCTACCTGAACCCCCCTGCGCACCAGGTATGCATGTACCTTATACCTCTTCCTCATGGAGTGGAGCCCCCGCACATTCCATGTAATACATTTCAACTCCAGTCTAGCCGCCATATAGAGGTCTATAGCGGAGGCCAGTCCTTAACAACCCCATCGGCACACTGACAAACCCCTGCAACATGGAACAACCCCAACCAACCCCCAGCCCACCCACCCCCAGAACAGGAGCCAAACAGTTGTTACCCATCCAAACTTCTACCCCCATAGGTGGGGGAAACTCTGGCAACCACCAGAGACTCACAAGGTATGTGAGATAGAGGGGGTAGCCCAACACCCACCGGCCAGACAGCAAGAGCCCTCCACACCGTGATAGGCCGATCCCGACTAAGAGAAGGCCTCCCCCCCCCAGCAGCACCCCCGCCCAATCGAATTCACAGTTCCCTGGGGCCCTCGCATGCGCCGGCAATACACCGGCAAATCAGGGGAAGGAGCCACACCCAGCACCCCAAATAACAAGACTCCATCATCCGGGCCCTCAGAAGGCCGGGCGCCGTCCCCCGTTCCTGGTTCCAGGTAGGCTCCGCCCCTAGATCGGGGGCCCCGGTCCCGGTGCACTGGAGAATCGGCCACAGAACAAGACTGCCCATCACAGCGCTTGCTCAGCAAGATCCGCCGCGGGCGAAGATGCCCTTCGGAGCGCACCACACCGCTGTTAGAGCGCAGCGCGGCCTCAGCTCCACCCCGTCCGGGTCCTCTTGCCGTGGTCGCGGGCTAGGCGCCGCCGCCGGCCCGTGGGCATCAACGTGGGACGCCCTCGTTCACCTCCGCCGACAGGCCGTTCCCTGGTCTGCGCCGATACCCGCACATCCGCGGAGGGTCAGGACTCTCGACGGCCCCTACAAAATCGAGGCCGGGGATCCACAAGCGACAGTAGGCCCCAGCAAAATGGCCATTCGTCGGAGCCCAGGTTCCCCGTCAGCCGCCGAATTCAAGGCAGTCGCGGGACCTTCTAGATGTCCAGCCGCCGGTGAGATGCCCCTCGCTCTCCAGGAACCACGCTGGGTCGGTGGTGCCGCTGGGGAGGGAATTAACACGGATAATCGCCGGGATCGGCCCGGAGCTCGGGCTCAGGCGACCATGCTCGGCTGAGTCCAAGCCATTCCCCCCTAAAGACCAATGGATGCTATAGAATTACCCAAAAGAATGCTGCAGCCAGACAAGTGCTTAACTGGAGCTAACATGTCCACATCACTGCTGTCTTCAAATCTTTGAATTGGCTCCACATGGCTAGAAGAATCTTATTTAACGATCGCTGTATTACCCACTAGGTAAGCATTGTATCTGGACTGCTCTTTCTACACTCAAACTCAGGCTCTACTTCCAAAGGAGGAATCTTGTGGGCACATGTACAAGGAAAGGTGAGGTAACAGAGGTGTGCCAAATTTTGGAGCGCCATGCTCTGACATTTCCAAAGCGCAGGGATGCACCGTATTTACAACATTACAGTGCACCCCTTTGTTTTCCCTAGCGCTGGCACTAAAAAAAGCGGACTAGCGCCATCAGAGGCACCCTTGCACCATAGTGCAAGGGTGCGTGCCCGTGTTGCAAGGTAAGATTGTTTGTGTGCAGGAAGGTGTCCCTTCCTGCACATGACCAATCCATAATGACGATTTGCTACTTCTAAGTGTGCTGCAGAATTCAGCACACATAGAAGTAGCAAATCATCATTATTTAATGATAGTTTATGTGCAGTAAAGGGCACCTACCTGCAGATAAACAATCATTAATGGCATTTGCCTCTTTCTATGTGTGCTGCAGAATGAGAAAAACAGTATTTCTCCTCGTTTCGCCATTCTTATGCCTGGTCCTGCATTGCATCAGTTTTTGGAGCTGCCTCAAATTTACACCTCCTTGTAAATCTGGGACAGTGTCAAAAAGCAATGGGTGTGCGATGGAACTCCCACAGCAACACCCATTCCACGCCCCTTTCACGCAGATACCTGCGTGAAAGTGTACCATATTTACAAGGCGACGTTAAGCCACAAAAAGTTGCTGACGCTGCTTTGTAATTATGGTGCTGTGCATTGCGCTTCCTGTGGTGCAATGCCTTTGTAAATATACATCTTTGATTCTTAATTGGCCCACTCTTCATCAATCCCATAAAAAAAAAAAAACATCAGTACTAGGCAATTGTTCTCTCTCTCCAGACATGCATGCTCTGAAACACATTTGAAGAAAATAAGGACAATCAACAACTACATGGAGACAGAAGCGATGGCTTGATGGCTTAACAGTGCATCAACTAGTGCTGATCCTATGTCGCTGCTTAGGTGGACTCCATTTAATACTATCTAGTGGCTTAACAGTGACCCGTTGACGTTGGTCCTCTGCTACTAAAGGGTAGAACCCAGATAGCCCTCTGGTGGAGTAAGAGTGAGTTAGAGTGGGCCCTGTCATTCCTATCAAGACTTCATGTAGTATTCCCTTGGTAGTTTTCAAAAGTGCTTCCAATGGATTTGGCTTGTGACACTAACAGGGCATACTCAATATTGTATATATTCCCAGTTGGACACCACAGTTGCAGAGAAATGGAGGTTGCTAAATGATGCAGATCAATATAAAGTTGGTAAAAATTAGTATGAATGACTGTATATTCCCACAATCTCTGCTACACCGTCTGCTTACACACAATATTGTTTTTCCACACACCCTACTACACACCAGACGATCAAACCTGATTCATCTCACCCAACCTGTTCCACATAGACCAACCCAAAAGCAACACCCTCTCAAGCATGCACTCCGAAGAGCACCAAAGAAACCGAAACTAATCAGAGCACTTCAAGACATCATCAAGGGTACAAAGTGCGATATAAATAATACAAACCAAGTACTTACCCAACCACCCATAAAGTTAATTTAGCCAAACAATGAGTAGGAACGTACTGAAAGGTAGAACATGGAAAATAGGAAGAGAAAGAAAGGAAATCATTTCAAATAAAAAATGCATGCATGAAAATGAATTTGCTGGAGTAAGAGAAAGAGAAAAGTGAAGAAGTAGCATGATGTGGAAACAAGACTACAAATTCTGTTTACTCATGCATCTGTTCAGCCAACTTGAGAGTCATACACATTTGAATGGGCTTAGCTTTGTGGTAATGGGGCATGTTGTTCATACACCACTCACTTGGACATTCAGGGCATGTACTAACAAGGTACAATAAGCCCTTTTTATTCAAATTAAAAACACTTTGAAAAAAATCATAACATAACTCCTAAATCAGGAACACTAACTTGCCAAACTATATTCAAACTTTTAGTCAGCTCTTCTGACTTAGGGTACCATACACAACTTCTGAACTACAAGTATCAAGAAAAAAGGAAGGCCAAGTGTAGTTACCTTGCAGACAACAGGGTCATGATTTGAATGATGCAGTTGGCGCAGTAGCACCGGGCCCAAAAGTTGTCAGAACTCCTCTAAACACATAATAATGCGATATTTGACTACTAAACAGGTAGTCACAATTGCAGTTACCTTGCAGTTAAAATGAACTTGATTTGAATGGTGCAGCAGGTAAATGGCACTGGGGCCAAATCTCTAAGGACCACACTTAACCCAGATAATTGCTACATTTTACTACTAAACAAGACAGTCACAGGTCATTTATGTAGAAGGCAACTGGGTCATGATTTGAGTGGCGCAACAGGTGCAGTAGCACCAGAACCAAAAGCTCACTAAACACCTTATATTGCTATATTTTACTATTAAACAGGCAGTCACAAGTGCAGTTACCTTGCAGACAAAGGGTCATAAGTTGAATGGTGCAGCAGGTGCAGTGTCACCGGGCCAAAAGTTGTCATAACTCCTCTGAACACTGACTATTGCTATATTCTACTACTAAACAGGCCGTCACAAATGCAGTTATCTTGCAGGCACTAGGGGCATAATTTGAATGGTGCAGTAGGTGCAGTGGCACTGGGCCCAAAAGTTGGTAGAACTCCTCTAAACCCATAATATTGCTATTAAATCAATTAAATCTATTATTTCCCTCTTTCATTTTATTTTTCAAAATGTTGCGATTACTTACCCACACTATACCTCTAGTAACAGCACAACTTATTGCCTTTTTTAACAGAAACAAGTCATAAGACTTTAACAGACCTTCTGTAACTTATACTCTACAACTACTCAGCAAGCTACAATTTACAACAAAAAACAGCTTATTATTAATCACAAAGGCAAAACCTATGGCATTTACCAATGCTTGTTCAAATATGAGCGGACAATGAAAATATGTCCAGCCTTTTTAACAGACATCTGGATGTTAACGTAGTTTCTCCAGCCTTACAACAAACAGTAGTTGATGTGTTTAGCAACATCTATTGCTTCTGAGTGAAACTGTTTCAATTTTTTTTATCAATAGCATAATTGTGGGGACACATGATAACTTTATTACCTCACAAATGACAGTATTGATGATGATACAGGATACATCACACATCACATCGCCATTATACTATCCATTACATCATTCATGTAAATGCAGATGTGAAGTTGTACTGACATTGTCAACAACTACATCTACTTGTAAAGACCATGTTGAAATTACAAATACTTTCACCGGCAATGCATTTCATCATAGACAATAATTGTAGTGGGAAGACTGCAGTATCACTGCCTGTATACAAATACCCTCACAATGGTTCCACAAAGATACAAAGCAGTGTCTCCACTGCCTTGTTTTACATTATTCTACATTTATGCCCTTTTTACATGAATTTATTAAATGAAGTTCTTTAGGTACATCTGATATACCTTTAACCCTGTCCAGAGTTGGAATTGAACACCCATGGCTGTCAGTTGCCACAAGACGCCTCGCATTGACCCCAGTCTCACAGTGTTTGAGACACTGCATTCTGGGACAGGGGAAGTACGAGGGGTAAAATGAAAGAAGGCACAATATGGTTCGGCAGCTGACAAGTGATGGAGCTGGGTTTGGAGGGAGGAATCTTACATTGCGCCCCAGTCCTGCCTGGACCAACGAAGCTGATGTGCGTGAAACCCATGAACCTGAATAGGTCAGAGACAGGGAAAGGGGTAGCCATTTTTAAAGTCCTCTCTGCCTTCCTATTTTGGGCACGGAGGTCAGGAATGGGGAAAGAAACAGGCCACAGATGTTGTATAGTCACTTACAAGGGTTTTGTTACCTCTATCCACCCTTCCTCCTACACTCAAACAACCTTATAACAGAATATTTGCCCGACCAGAGATGCAAGGTCGATATTCAGGAAAGTCAACAACAACGCTACTTTCGGAAATGAAACTGCCTGAAGAAAAGACATGGGGCCATATGTATCAAGATACCCATTTGCTATTCTCAAATAGAGATTTTTAAGAAATCGCTATTTGAGAATCGCAAATGGGTATGTATGTACAAAATCTCATTTTTTTGCGATTTCTTAAAATTCCTTAATTGCGATTAGCAAATTGCGAATCGCAATTAAGTAATACTTTCTTATTCATTTCTATGGGCCAGGAGGCCCATGGGAATGAATGGGAAATTATTCTCAATTTGCGATTCGCAATTTGCTAATCGCAAATTGAGAATAATTTTAAGGGTGCAGGGGTGTCCAAAGGACACCCTGTTGCACCCCTGAAATATGCAGGGGTGCACATGTGGCGCACATACATGCCCCAAGGGCATGTATGTGCGTCACATGGCACTTTGAAAAATGCAAAAATGTTCATTTTTTAAGGAATTCGCAACTTACCACCAACTAGAAGTTGGTGGTAATTTGCGATTCCTTAAGGACATTTTGAATTTTTTTTGCTTCATACATTGCATTTAAGGAATCGCAAAATTTGCGATTCCTTATTTTGCACCAGATTTTGCTTAATACATACCATGTAGCAAATTTGCATTCGCAAAGGCCGAAATTCTGCGAATGTTGGCCTTTGCGAATGCGAATTTGCTTGAAACATATGGCCCTAGATCACGAATTTCAACAGAGCAAGTGCTACATTCGCCGACAGAAAGAACGCTCTTGGAAGTTAGCAGGAAAAGTCATTTTCTACAGTTTCAAAAAAGTAAACTCTTTTAACAGATGGCCTTGCTTGATGTAATGTTGGAAGCCTGCCTTACTCTAAGGCAGCTCTTGAAAATCATAAGTGCAGGCTGAAGATATTTCAGTTTGGCGGCTCAAAAATATCACTTGTGACTTAAAAATACAATCATTTGCCTTTATCAATTTAGAAGGTTGTTCCTATCCCTTTCTTCTTCCTTTCTTTGTGAATTTCAGCTCAAACTGCAGATGTTTGAGAAGTTCAAAGTAATTGTCCTCCAAGGTCTTTACAATTCCCTTTGTGAAATATAAACAGGGAAGGCTCGCAAGAGCTTCCATCAATATATAAGACAAAATTGAACTCATCACAGAGCATCTGCAGAAACCATTCCGCCGCGCCAGCCCGGCGGAGGAACGGCGTTTCAGACAAATGGGAGGAATTGTGTTGAAAGAAGCCATTTCTTTCATTAAAATATCATTCATGGGAAGAAAGGAGCTTTTCATGCCGCGCTGGTCGGCTTGCGTTGAGTGGTTTTATGAAATCGCTATGGGCAAAAAAGACTTACTTTGAATATAATGTCCATTCTTCTTATGATATTTGATGTCAAGTTGCTAAAGCCCAGGGGAGGGTGTGCTGGGAGTATTTTGTGCTCTCTTCTGAGAACATGTGGAAAAAGTTTCTATTCTGCTTTGGATTCTTCTGATAGGTAAGTCATTCGAAGATTAAAAACCTGCTGGTACTCCTTCACTGTAGAGAATCCCAGCCCCGACTTTGCAAGCCAAAGCCTCAATCCGCTTGCCAAGAGCAAGAAGCCTCTTGAAGTTCTCGCGAAACGCATCCATAAGAGCGCCGTGGAACCTGGGATAAAAAAATTACTAGGTGTGATAAATAGAACCAATTACGAACTGTTTCCTAAAAATGGGGCATAACATGTTACTCTCTGCACCAAAATCAACATGTTCTGGAATATCCCAGGAATTATTGCCCCTGTAAGATTTCAGGAGGTTTGACCTGTTGAAATCTAAAGAGGGAAAAAAATCCAGAGAATGTGACGTTTATCCATCCACTTGTAATTGCAACCACTGATCGACCAGGTGTTTGCACAGGGTCTGCAATGTCACTAGGCCAAGATGAGAACTTGTGGCTCAATTGTATGCCAACGTATTAGCAATCCGCAGCACACGTTTTAAAATTTAAACAGGAAATGACAGCAGTAGTGCATGTAAGTCCACTTTAAATATACAACAGAAATCACAATGGGTTCCTTTTTCTTTATTTCTTTCTTCAGGTTCCTTTTTATTTCAACAACAGCTTAGCCAACACGTGTTTAGTCGCAACAGTGGAAATACAACCTGCGACTTTTTCAAGGCTAAGTGAAAATACAGAATAAATTGCCAATGTAATTGTGTCTCATCACTAAATGTTACATACATAATTCCACAAATCATCACTGTGTCTTATTACGGTGTGGCAGAGCAAATAGTGACTAAAACTTATAATCATGCACCTTGTGTCAAACATCTGACCAGTAGACAAAATTGACCGAGTGTGAACACGAGAAGGCCTCAATGTTCAAAACAGTAACAGATATAGCAAATGTAAATGTGCTATGTGCATGTATATATCTTCTATAAAAGCCTATGTCACCATTACTCAGTATCCCTAGTGCGGGCACTGAGCATGTCTATACCATGGCATGGTGTACCGTGGCACTCCCTCATAACATGAGTGCCTACTCATGCAAAAATAATCCCTGACCTGTCACCCATAGTTAATGCTCAGCAACAAGACATCACCAACCTCTAATGTCTTTTGTTCTCAACCATCTGAAGAACACACAGGGGGAAATATCTAATGGAAAAAATTAGTAGAAAGGCTAATTTCCTAAGTGACCACGAATTAATTTACTGTCATCATGAACAAATCTATCATAGGTCACCTACTTCCTGTGTGGGGCTAATTCCAACCCACATGACCCTCCAACATGGGCAAACGTACTTAGGTAATTTTCAATATGTCCATATAACGACCGCCATGTCAGCATGTTAGAATAGGGTATGAGCTGCTGACCCCAAACCAGAACTTTATAATTATGTTCATATGTACGGACGGGCTAGGGCACTCTGGGGCAAAATATGCAATGCACATGAGGCCATGCTCAGCACTGTGAGTCCTTCCAACAAAGGAAACCCCTTTGATTCAGCAAGCACATCTGACCACACTACCAACCACAAGTTTAGATCTATGAAGTTATATTGTAGTACTTTACTACTGTTAGTCATATTTTCCACTGGCATTGGATGGTTTTCTGATCTTTAAAGTGCAATTCTAAGGGAAATGAATGCTGGTTATATTTGTGCAGCCATATCGCCACCACCCCCCTTTACATACAATAACTTTACATTGCTTTCCTCAGCCTACCTTTTGCCAGGCAGCACAATTATGTTTGATTGACCGTACTTATGTTTTTCCCTAGTTCACCTGTTAGTTAGTAACGCTATATGGGCATTATGGACACCTTTTTGCTCTTTAATCTCTTAGCTATACAACCGTATGGGTTAGACAGAGGACGGCCGTCCCCCGTTTTTTCACAAGGATTTCGACTGTCGTCCTTTATGTGCACAAGTTCACTAATAGCAGCACATGTGAACTTGATATTGTTTATAAAGTGCACCACGAAGAGCAGATTTGCATGGTTTCTGAACTGTGACAACCTTTAGGAGCATACTGACAAAACTTTCTTTGTCTTCTTTGTTCTTTAGGTTTGTTTGTCATTGTTTGTCACTTTTTCAACCAGAATAAACTCGGTTCCTCTCTACTCTCGAGGGAATCTGTACCCAGTGTTTTTTAATATTTTTAACACTAGCAACCCCTGGTCAGGGTGGGCCTTAACGCACCCATACCGCCGGGGTTCACTATCACACTCCTGGTCCTGATGAAAGCCTGACTAACGCTCACACATAGGCAGAAACATGTAGACCACACTCCCAGGGATAAAACTGAACTTTTAATTTAGTTCTTTATCCCACACTTTATGACATTTTATTCATGTCCGATTGGCAAAACGAATAAAGTATTTTTGTGACACGATCTAGACATTTTTAAACTCCCAACTCACTTTTCACTGATCACTTATAACCTGCTCTGCAGTAAACTGGTGTCACAGCAGGATGTACGTTGTTACAGCGCATGCTTTTACCACGCATGCTTTTACAACGCAGGTTTTTCAACGCAAGTCGTTACAACGACTTGCGTTGGGGGGTGCTGGATAGTGAATAGTTTAATTTACTATTCCAACTCCAGTCCCCGTGGATAGTAGGGAAGGTGTTGGATAGTAAATTAAACTATTACCTATCCTAGAGCGCCCCCCAGCGCAATTCGTTGTAATGACTTGCGTTGAAAAACCTGCGTTGTAAAGGCCCTGCGTGGTAAAAGTTGCGTCGTAAAGGATGTTTCCCGTCACAGCACACTAGGGTGGCATTCGGCCACTCCTGGTGGGGCCCAATGATGAAGCATGTCACCAACTAGGTTGGTGAGTGAGGGCTTTTCTAGAAACCTAGCGGGTTTTCTCCATAGTAGACTCTCACTGTGACTTTTAACATGCTTGCTTTTCTCTCATTTTTCATGGCACACTCCTTTGTGGATTTTTTGATTTAATCAGAGGGGAGTAGGAGTGCTCCTGAACTGTTCCCTTCCTCTCTTGTTGATTCCAGTATATTTGTGCAGCTTCATGGATCTACTGCAGCTATCATTTTGCAATATAGGAGTCCTTTTTTCCTTTTACTCTTTCCTCCCTTCTCTGCTGACACGATAATACGATAAGGTGATCTTGTTGGCTGAACATGCAAACATAGATGATCTAAGGGTGTTTTCCAAATCTCCAATGCACTCTGGGTACTAATGTAGCTTATGAAACAAAATGAATATATGAAACTTCGTCCCTTGATGTCAATTGCCAGTCATCCATCTGTGTTCCTAGTTCAAGGCAAATCTTAGAGACAGGTTAAGGCAGCACCTAAAGAGGCAAGTGTAATTGCTTCTCCAAGCTGCAAATGTTTCCTCATTGTGATAGGGGTGGGTCAGCAAATGTCAACTGGCAGAGGGAGGTAAGTATCCCTATGCTGGCCACGCAGGTTTGAAGCAGGAAACAGGTGGAACGTGGTCTGTTTACTTAATGTAAAACACCACCTGGAAAACAGCTTTTAGGGATATTCACAATAAATGCATTCCCAACCACTAGGACCACCAGTAGTTGGGATAAAATAAACTGCTATGAAGTGGAGACCTTAATCTATTGTGCAAACATAGGACTAAGATGATACTGTTGCCTGCTCCATATGCCATTTTGAAAACAATCTACAATTTCCTGCCCACCCAAATTAAACTCATGCCAATTCATGCAATCACCTTTTCACCCACAAACATCTTTGTGCATTGCAGGCCTGTTATAAATTGTAAATTGATACTTGTAAATTGATACTTGTATAGCGCACTACTCACCCGCAAGGGTCTCAAGGCGCTTGTACGAATACCGCTGTGGAACCCATCCTGGCTTTCCCTGTGAGGTGTCCACTCCTGGGCACCCCCAAGGTGGAGGCCAGGCATCCTTAGCGTTGTGGGGGCCATTGTGGAGATTAAGCAAGCTATTGCCCAGAGTTGCAGAGTGGGACTCTATGATTGGAATAGGCACCGAGGCGAGAATTATCAGGTCCGTGGAATTTTGAGCCCAAGACCCGCCGAGGCGGGGAATTGAACCCGGGTCCCGGGCTAGACCTCTGCATCAGGGTCTGCCGCTCTAACCATTGAGCCACACTTCTCATTGCTCGACCTCATGGGTTTCAATGGCACTTGTTCCACTAAGAACATTAATGCAAACTACTAACAGATGGAAAGTATGGAGAAGTCTCTTTCATTCTAGGAATTAACCAGATAAATACTGTGACCAAATTGGTAGGCTCCAAAAACACCCTCGTATTTACATTTCAATAACATTATATTGAGGCAAGAATGAAAATATGTTGTAATTGCTTGTTTATAATTAAAATGGGAGATGTGATCAAACCACAGTAATGCCAAGGAGCATTTTACGGTTTTATACTAACCTCTCTAAATATATTTTGATGGAAGTGCAAACCTTTCTTCTGCATGAAGAACCAGTTTAACTCATGAATGCATTTTGTATATGTCTCCCAGGATAACAGCATTATTTCTGCAAGTTAATCTCAATGTTTTTCCAAAGGGACTCCTACGGTCATTAAATAAATAAATTGCTTGCATTATGATTCAATTATGCTCCATGATGCTGAAATTAAATATGTCAACTTGTTGGCTTACATGAAAGAAGTTACTGGAAACATTCCAAGAAGAGCTTTTAAAACACTAATTAATGTCTTGCAGTGTGGACTCTCCATTATTTTGGGCCACTAGTAGTCAAAAGACCAAACCAATGTGTACTGAAAGATAATTTTTGTGGTTATTTTTAATTTTAAGTGTAAGTTAATGGGAAAACAATTTACGGTTGTGAAAAACATGTGTCTAATGTACCTCTACTAATTTTTGCAAAAAGTAGGATTCTAACCTATGGTTTGCATTGTTTTCTTCATGCAAGCTTTCAAGTTAAATTCAGCAATCCTGCTTCCCTTTCACTTTGTTAAAAGAATGAAAAAAATTCCCACATCCATCCAGTTTCAAGGTTATGAGGAAAACTATGCATCCATTTCAGCACTGATGAGGAAATATTGGCACTTGAAAGATAATATTGCCAGTTTAGGAGGAAAACTGCTATTGGGTTTAGACATAGGAAAAGTTGTAGTCTGCAAATGATTAGTATCCCAATGTAAGGAAACATGCCGTTAGTTGCGTGGCCTGCACAAGTAATGGGTCTACATTTGCCTTTTACTGGGAACCAAACACCCCATTGTAGCGCATGACACTCTCAAGGTAGTGGAGCAGAGCAGCCCAAGGCCTACACAAGGGAGATGGTGTGGACCTGTAATTGCCATTCAAAGTCATGCAATAATAACCCTCAATAAATAATTATCCAGTCTGTGCTTTTTCTTTTGGAAAAGAAAAAGTACATTTATTACACACACTACTCAATACTATGCAGTAATTTACAAATATATATAAAGCTCATGGAGATACCTTTCAATGACATTGCCTAATCACCTCCGACCCCCTAAAGTGGTCAAGATCAACGAACTACATGTCAGAAACCATCCTTTTAGGAGTAAATGCAATAATCCATAATAACCATATGTAAATGCATTTATTAACGTTAATGAAGCATATACATTGTGATCAGTATTCGCTGTAAAAATAATTTCAATTAAATATTTAAAAATAAACATCACCTGGTGCTGCGTGGTTTATATATACTTTCAACCATTGGAAATTCAATTATAAAAAAAAGCCCCTACAGGACATCACATTGTGATAACAAAACAAGTAACCATAAACATGACCCATACAGGGTGCTGCATAACTTGTATTCTTTTCAGACACCTTTTGGCCATAGTAATCATGACCTTAGCCTTAGCACTAGAGGGCGCTGCACTCCCAGCTGTAGAGCACATGCTCCTGCCTGGTTAGTACTTGAACTCAGCCGAAAACCCTGAGGTGGTCATGCTTTCCTAGACCTGTCAGACATACAGTCAGTACTTTATTACAGTCCCCTTGGCTCGTTGGGGAGGGGTGGAGCTGCAATGCCGCTGCAGCTCCCTATGCCATTTTTTCCATAATTGGTGGTGGCCACCACAACAGTAGAAATGGTGTTAGTTGATTTCAAGCTCTACAGATCATTATGAGGTGCTCCCTCTGGAGCGTGCCTATTATATTAGCAGCTTTGCTTGTTCTCTTTCTTGTGCAGCAGCGTTTGCCTTTCCCCCCTCTTTTTTATATTGAAGGGGGTGCCCCATCCCACATGCCTCATTTTTGGGGGGGCAACCCAGGGAGCCCACCACTTGCTGGTTCCCCACATGACTCGTACTCCTCTATGTGGCCACGGGAGACAGTGTTCTCTCGTTCCCTGCCCGCTCCGGGGGGCAGGGTGTAGTCTTGTGCAGCGGCTACCCTCTCCCCCCAGACATGGGCACGGGGGAAAGTCAGGCCCACCACACATGGGCGGAGTGTGGTGGCGCTTCCCCTACCTTGTTCTGCTTTTGGGGCCCGGAGACAGGGATCCCAGGCCACCGGCTGCATCCCTCGGAGGCGCAACTGTGCTCCCCGCATCTTGTCAGTGGTGGGGGGCTTGGAGTTGGGGATCCCATTCATTCAATCCAGCCTGGGGGTTGGAATACCGGGCCCTTTTAGAACTGGGGAGGGCTCCCCGCTTTTGACCCCTCCTGGTATGTTCATAAAAAATCCTTATTGGGGAGACCCATGGGCCGTGGCCCACCCGGGGGATTAAGAGCATCTGGGCAGCTGAGCTCCATGCGTTCCAGGATCACGCTGAGGGTCAAACTTCAAAATCCTTTTCCTGCTGATATTTCGAGGTCTTTTGCATGCTTTGGGCTCATTGTGCTCTGCGTGGTGAGCCCTAGCCACGTAGAGCACTCTTCTTAGGCCTCCTAGCCTCTAAGGGGATGTACTTTGCAGGGGGGCTGTTTCCACTGGCTCCCTGGGCCAACCTTTGTTTCTTCTGGGGTTCTCTTCTCCTTGGTCTAGTAGTCCAGGTCTTCCCCCCATGTAGTCCTCAGGGAGGTGTAAGGAGATCAGCTTCCATGGTCATGGGGAGAGCCCCTCTGGTCCTGGGGCAACTGTAGTCAGAGTCCTTAGTCCAGATGGATATCAGGGGGTTCCCCCTTCCAGTTGTCTATGCCTGCTGCCTCCAGTCCCAGTGTCCAGTAGAAAATCACAATCAAGAGAAAGCTCTACCCTTTGTGCAAAACATTTTAAGTAGGGGCAAAAGGTTCCAGGAGCGAGGCACCTCTGACCTATCCTGGGGTGCCACATCACCTCTTCACTCCTGTCCCAACATTCCTGCAGAGCCTGCTGGGTCTTTTCAAAATCACATCACCAAGCTGTCACTAGTCACATCTTCTCTGGTGGCCTCAGCTATGCCCCTCACTGACATCTCTGCCAGGGCCTTTCCAACCAAATCATCAAAGTGAGTCCCCACCTATGTTGGCTCCAGAGGTCTGGGCTCCGTCCTATGTTCAGTGGAATTGGTAGGCCAATACCTGGTATAATGTGACAGCTGATTGATTGACACAGATAATTCATCCCCCCTTTACTCCTCAGGAGCTGAGTGAAGTTCTGTTAATTGCTCCCTTTGTGTGGGGAGGCCTTTGTTCCTGCTCCTGGAGAGAAATGTAATGAACTTGGCACAGCAGGGTCACAAAAGACCTGGGCTCTGATCCTGAGCTGAACCAGAGAAATAGGGCAATTATCGACGAACCATAAGCTCTACAGATATCTTATTGGAACTAGAATAGATTTTTCCTGCACAGGTTACGCCCTAATTCGATATGTCACTGGACTCAGTAGGCCAAGGGGAAGCGAATCTGCACTCTTAAGCATCCTCCCCATAGGTGTATAATGGGGAGTGCCTGCAGAGAAGATAGTAAATCACACTGACTTTCCCTATGAGTGTACACTAATATTATGAGGCCTACCCCAGGTCAATATCCAATCCTGCAGAGTCCACTCTGCGCCAGGCTACATGTGCCCAGTTACTGGGCTGCGCACAACAGGAGAATCCCACACGCAGCCCTTACATGTGTGCACACACATATGTTCACGTGGAACCGGCCAAGTGCCCTTTACCCAGCTGCATCACAGTGGCATTGTCTTAAAAGATGGACACTGGCAGTAAACACTGGCAGTCCATTTAACATTTGTTTACAGTGGGTGAGTCACCAGTTGTGAGGCTCACCCACAGGGGGTCAAAAAGCAAAAAATCCAGGCAGATTTGATAAGCAGAACCCATTTCCTTACACCCAACAAATGTGATCTACGGAAGACTATTCACCCATTACAAATTTATAATGCTGCAGGGTTGTGGTCTGCTAGGGACCATGAGGATTCTCCTGGTCCTGTCTCTGGCAGTGGCTCTATCTTGCGGACGGACATCTACCTAGGTTTCATCTTGGCATAGTAACCCTCGATGACAGGGTCAACTTAAACTGCCAAGCTCTTCTAATACCAAGTGGTCTAGCCCTATTGCGCCACTACAAGGACATCAGTTTTGACACAAACATTTTCATTTATTAAAATTAATGTAATTGTATTAAATATAAATTTGAATTAATTATTTAATTTTTAAATGATAAAATGATCAATTTTTGTATGTTTACTAGTTTACATTAATTGTAAAATGCCATTACAATTAAATTACCTTACTACTATTATACACGCTTTGCCCAACCCACCCGGGAATCCCATTCTTGAGCACTAAAAACTCCTCAAGCCCCGATACACAATCCATTTCTGAGGCCTAAAAACTCCTTACTACCCCTATGCACTACCCATCCTCTAACAGTAAAAAACACTTGCTACCCATGTACAGAACCCATAAAAAATAGACTTTATTTATTAAATAACTTAAAATTTAAATTACTAGAGTTAATTTAATATTTAAAATGTTTTTCTAATATTTAAAACCATTTTAACTTATATATTCACTTTAGCACTAGTGACCTAATGCTAGTTTAATTTTACTAAAATGTATTTATATTAATTACACTTCATTTACTACTACAAATTTATTTTACATATACATGTACACACATTTTATATATATATATATATATATATATATGTATATATATATATATATATATATATGCCACGAAAGATTCTTCAGGATGAAAGAACCGGAGAGACACAACAGGGGAGTGTAGGAAGGGTCTTTATTTCACCAGGCCTCTTGGCATGACGCGTTTCGGTGCAATACCTTCTTCAGATGCCCACCCCAGCTACAGTTCAAAGCGCCAAAAGAGTCCTGGTTAAATGTCCTTACGTCCTGCCTGGATTGGCTGTTCAGGTGGGCGGGGTTGGATTCATGAACAGCACCGCAGCAGCATCGGCTGACTACAGGTACCAGCATGCCCTGTCCACGACTTGCAGGTAAGTGATTCCACCCAGTCCAAGTGTCCCAAGTAGGGTCCTGAGTTCTTGTGGACGAGGAGTATTCTTGTGGCAAGACTGCGCAAGTGAAAATAAGTACTCTTCCCAGGTCCCCTAGACGCTTCAGCTGCGTGTGTCCGTTCTCAGCCGGGCCATGGATGCGTCGATGAAGTCATCGCCGTTCCTCCGTGAAGTCACAGTGATTAAGCACAGAGACTGAGAGCGGGTGCAGCGGGTCAGTGTTTTCCACTACCTTGGAGGGAGAATGTGCCGAAGCTTGTCCTGTTAACACTGACCTCAGGTTGAAGCGGGTCTCTTCCAGCACGCCCAGGACTGGCGTGCAAATTGAATGCCACGAAAGATTCTTCAGGATGAAAGAACCAGAGAGACACAACAGGGGAGTGTAGGAAGGGTCTTTATTTCACCAGGGCTCTTGGCATGGCGCGTTTCGGTGCAATACCTTCTTCAGATGCCCACCCCAGCTACAGTTCAAAGCGCCAAAAGAGTCCTGGTTAAATGTCCTTACGTCCTGCCTGGATTGGCTGTTCAGGTGGGCGGGGTTGGATTCACGAACAGCACCGCAGCAGCATCGGCTGACTACAGGTACCAGCATGCCCTGTCCACGACTTGCAGGTAAGTGATTCCACCCAGTCCAAGTGTCCCAAGTAGGGTCCTGAGTTCTTGTGGACGAGGAGTATTCTTGTGGCAAGACTGCGCAAGTGAAAATAAGTACTCTTCCCAGGTCCCCTAGACGCTTCAGCTGCGTGTGTCCGTTCTCAGCCGGGCCATGGATGCGTCGATGAAGTCATCGCCGTTCCTCCGTGAAGTCACAGTGATTAAGCACAGAGGCTGAGAGCGGGTGCAGCGGGTCAGTGTTTTCCAATACCTTGGAGGGAGAATGTGCCGAAGCTTGTCCTGTTAACACTGACCTCAGGTTGAAGCGGGTCTCTTCCAGCACGCCCAGGACTGGCGTGCAAATTGAATGCCACGAAAGATTCTTCAGGATGAAAGAACCGGAGAGACACAACAGGGGAGTGTAGGAAGGGTCTTTATTTCACCAGGGCTCTTGGCATGACGCGTTTCGGTGCAATACCTTCTTCAGATGCCCACCCCAGCTACAGTTCAAAGCGCCAAAAGAGTCCTGGTTAAATGTCCTTACGTCCTGCCTGGATTGGCTGTTCAGGTGGGCGGGGTTATATATATACACTAACTTTCTGCTTCTCCAGCGTGGCATGCAGAAATCACGGACCACCAGGCA
Organism: Lissotriton helveticus; assembly: GCF_964261635.1. Taxonomy (NCBI): domain Eukaryota; kingdom Metazoa; phylum Chordata; class Amphibia; order Caudata; family Salamandridae; genus Lissotriton; species Lissotriton helveticus. Next base: position 208,409,897 of record NC_136068.1, on the reverse strand, counting down.
GTTTTCCGGTACACAAGGTCAGTTTATTATAACCTCTCCGTTCCTTTAGGCATGACGCGTTTCGGGTAAACACTACCCTTGATCACACATCTATATTTTACTACACCGAAAGAGTTTTATTGTATTCAATTTGTTGTAATCTCATATGAGTATGACCAGTACGCTGCAGAACACAAATGTACATAATATTTAAGTTCACAATCCCTTTTACAGATATTATGAATAAGGCATGTTCCAAAATGTCTGCCAGAGAAGGAGACAATCTGCTTCTATGCCTTGTAGCTGTTTGTTTATGTTTATTTGCGTACTGCACCATTTGTTACCAACACCAGTAACAGGCTCCTAGACGTATGAGAAAGGACAAGTGCTGAAACGTGTCAGGCCGTCAGCTGACTTTGTTGAATAAAGTACTTATTGGGGCATATCTATGGGTATGGACACAACAGCTTTTGCGAGGTGGCAGCCCTCCGGGTGCCGATACCTCTACCACATGTATTCTGCTGAGGGAGTTATCCCTTTCTGCCAATTTAAACAAGAATATGGGCTGCCTGAAATGGAGAGACTTTGATATCTGCAGGCGCGACATTGGGCACTCAATGACCAAGTCCGTTCCTTGGCTGATAGGCAACTTCTGAACTATGAACACTGGCTCATTACACGAAAGACAGACAAAAAGCTAATATCCGATTAATACAAGATGCTGCAGGCCAGATTTGCTCACACTTATAGCTCTGGAAAGGCATAATGGAAGAGGGTACTAAGCAGATCGCTCAGTCATAAAGAGTGGGAAGGCATATACTATAGAGCATGACATTCCGCCTATCACATGGGACTCACTGACACCCTGATAAAGATTGAAACATACTGTTATTATACTCCTGAAAGTATCCATGCCATGGACCACACTAGAGAGGTGACATGTTGGCGGGGTTGTGAACAAGTAGGCACACTAATGCACCTACTGTGGGACTGCGCTCACCTCCACTCCTATTGGAAGCAAGTATTGGACGGGACGAGGGCCAGAAATGCTGCCCTTTTTCTCATTTCTCTTCCTACTGTTAAGACCAAAAAAAAAAAAAAACTTTCTCTCTTTTATCCCTCCACTATCCTTTTCAATCAAAATTAACAGACTAACATGTTCACTTCTCAAATTCCATATTCAACTATACTAATATACTGCCCAAATAACTGAATAACATATCTACTACTCAAATGACTACATATTTATACTATACTAATTTTAAACACAAATCCTTTATGGGTTTTGGAGTGGTGTACTATTCACCAGAAAAGCGCTTCAACACCCATCAGGGGTAACTAGTGCTATATGAATGCTAATCTTTCTTATCCCTCCGCTATACTTCTCACTCCAAGTAACAGACTAATATCCACCACTGAAATTACCTCATATTTCACCATATTAATTCACCACTAATCCTTCATAGGCTTCCGGAATAGCGTGCGTCAACAAGCGATAAATAAATACAAACCTTTGTCCTCCTCTATCCTTCTGCTATCATTTCATATCCAAATAACTGACTAACCTATCCACTACATAAAATGTACTTGCATGTTTCACTATACTAATTCAACACTAATCCTCTATGGGTCCCGGAGTAGCGTGCTACCCGCCGAAAAAGCGATTTGACGCCTTGTCAGGGGTGGTAAGCGCTATATAAATGCAATTACAATACAATACATACAAAAATGAACTTGACACTGACACATTTAGGTTTAGGTACTTATAAAGGTATATTAATTCTTTATTTATCTTAGAATGACAGATAACTAATAACAGAAAAAAAGGAAAAGGCAGGAATGTTCATAAACATGGATAATATATTAGTGCTTTACATAAAATTGTGTCTTAACACTTAACATAGTACAAGTCTCTTAACAACATTCCCAGAAACTGAGAAAAAACTAAATCGGTTTCCATTTACAATCTAAATATCCTCAACTATATTTCGTCATTCTTTGTTGATCAGTATGAGGGGTAATGCTACGGAACACCTATGTTTTGACCCTATCCAACAAGTGTGTTCATGTAAACATCACAACGCGTCTTCTTCAGGACTAGAGAAAATGTTTTAGCCTGGTCCCAGTAGTCAGGTAGCACCACAATCCTCAAAGAGGTATCATAGAGAAATAAGTATATCCTAAGGAAAGCTGGGTCCTCTCTGTGGACCTTGTGTAGAGAATTTTACTTTATTGTATACGTAATAAGGCACTATTTAAATTAGGCCTGATTGAGAGGTTTTCCCAAATGCATCTAGGGTCCATAAAGGATCCCTTTGTTGATTCAAAAGCTGGGACGGAAAAATCCAACCTCCAGCCTCTAGCTCTGTCCACGGACGGAGCTGGAGGCAGGAGGTCCGAGTTTTCCGTACCAGCATTTGATTCAACAAGGGAATCCTATGTGGACCCTAGAGACATTTTACCAGACTTCTGTCTCAGAGTTTGTACGAGAGTTCAGTGACTGCCTAAGACTGGATGTGATTGTTAGATGCGAGAGGACACCGGTTTATCATATTAAACTCCCCAATGATTAGAAGAGGACTGAACCTGCGGTCTGAAACCTGACAAGAGCATAGAATACTATCTGATCTCCCTCTGTATGCAGGATACAGAAGTGAACTCCAAGGTTCATAAGGCTGACCTCCTGTTAAAGCTACGTGAACACAACAAACTACAAGAAGTCTTTTCCTGCCGCTGACTAGCTGATCAGTGCCAACTGGATCTGGACTGACTCTCCTTTTGGGCTATACCTGCTACCCTGGTAGTTTCTAGGTACCTCCCCCAAGGTCCTTGGGTCTTTACAAGTTTACTTCTATGGTGGATTGTGCCTAAAGTCAGAAAGTAAAATCCTTGACCAGGATGAACCTGGTTAGTGTATCTGACCTCCATGTCAATGCAGTAATTGTCAAATTGCTCCTAGATCCTGTTCAACCACAACCATTGACTATCATTGGGCCTTTGTATGCACTTTTTGCCACTATTTGTCAATAAAATGTTTAAAACTCTCTGGTTTCCGTTATTGGATTTTTGTCATTTTGGTGTCATTGTGTTTATTACATTCTACACTAATTTGTTTAGGGATTTTTGTTGTTTTGCCTTTTGACTTTATTACTGTTTCAGTCCTGAATAAATACTTCACATATTGCTTCTAAGTTAAGCCTGTCTGCTTTATGCCGTAGCTATCACGGGTTGAGTTCAGGTTTATTTAGTGCAGTGGTCTCCAATGGGTAGCTTGGCAGCTACTGGTAGCTCACCAGTAACCTGGAAGTATCTTACGGAAGTTTAGTCTAAGATAATACTTCATTCATAAGGTCTACTCTTGCCATATTTTAATCTGTTAAACCAAAATTGGAGGCACATATTTGAAATAATATCATGTAGAAACTGACATGCTGATGTTTGTAAACAAAAAGATTGAAAATCTAAAATACATTGCAACTGCTTTTTGAATGATAGTTTATACAGAGATGTGGAGATGTATAGCTTTTAGTATTTCTTTTTTGCCAGTGGGCGCTTACTCATGTGACTGCGATGTCAATAGTCATGCTTAGGCATTTTATCATGATAAAACTTTTCTTGACACTGCTGTTAGTACACCTGTCCTATGCCTTGGGGTGATTGGTGCCCAATTACAATGTCAAATTTTAAATATAGGCCAACTAAAATATTGTTTCAACACATATATTACTACATCATGAGGGTGTATGCAAAGGAAAGTTTTATGTGTATTTCTAACTCAACAGCGATTTGTCTCAAAGATGTATATCTTCTGTAAATCTATACTTACCTATATAATGTGCATTCCTCGTTTGGTGTTAGTCAATATTCTGAATATGATAGTTTTACTTCACTCTAATTAGTGACATACATCTGGGTGACCAATCCTAGTAATTCTGCAAGGTGTGGCTACTTCTGTGATTGACTCTGATTTGCCCACTTCCGTAACACCTGTCAAAGTCATTAGTAGCTTGAAGCAATTTTCATCGGTCAGAAACAGATCTCATCATAAAAAAGGTTGGAGACCTCTGATTCTGACTTTACGAGGTTCACCCTGACAAGGATTGTGATTATTACGTGAGGTGGGTAATTACCCCCTCAACTAGTAACAAACGTTCTTACATTGGTGTTCAGCAGTGGGATCCAGGACTTGAGCTTTGCATTACCAGTCAGTGATTTGTCTTAAAACTAAACACTCTTTTTATAATAAAGTTCTGATTTTTAAATTATCCTCTTATTTTGAATTGAATATGTTTGCTTTTTCCTAACACTTCTATCCTCATGTTTTGCACCTGTGATTTTTGCTAGAATGGGGGTGGATCTCAGCAAAACTGAGAGCTTTAGTATGGCAGAGTAGAAAAGGTTGTGAACAAGAGAAGGCTAAATCTAGCCAAGGGCTCCAGGAAGCTAGATTATCGGACAGCCCTCCGAGTCTGGGAGGAGGTCCCCATGCTGCAATGTACAGCACAAGAACAAGAGCAGGGTGAGGATGAGTTTGAGGAAGAAGAGGAAGATAACCTTGCAGTTGCCCCAGAGCTAGTGGGAGAGGAGGATACTCCTGCAGTGGTCACAGAGTCAGATGAAAAAGGGGGGCCCTAAGAGTGAGGTCACCTGCCCCACCACAGCTGAGTACAGTGTGCCATCCAACAGAAGAGAAGGCGGCCCTACTGACCCATGAGAAGAGTCAGAAAGAACTGGGCTTGAAGGCAAGGAAAATCTTTGAGTTAAGTAAAGATGGTGGCAGCAATGTGCCTAAAGGAGGTAAAAAGGTCCACATTCCAGAGACCTGGGAACTAGCTTTGTGGTTGGGGATGACCTTGACAAGTGGTTTGAGAACTATGAGGTGGCTGTTTGCATATATAGAGTCCCAGAGGTGGACTGGAAAAATAGTCTTGGCCCACTACAGGGAAGGATACCTTATTGACCCTTGAGAAGGCTGACACGATGTGATGTGTCCTCATGAAGGAAGCCCTTGTTGTGATTGATCCAAGAAAAGTATCGCTTGAAGCTTATCAAGTAGGGGACTGGATGGTTAGGTGAAGAGCAGCAAAGTAAATGATTATGATGGATACTGGATCAGACCCTTTCTGCAGGGTAACTCCAGATTTTGGTCTTCCTTTACTGTGATTTCTCTCTTAGACATTGTAAAATTGGCCTACACCTAATTGGCACCTTAAATTTACTGATAAGACCCTAGTAAATGGTACAAAGGAAATAAAATGAGAGCCCCCGCCCCAATCAAATGGGACAGGGCTCCGTAACAGACTGTAAAGTCGCAACATTTTCCATTTAGAATCATTAATCACCACAAGGACTCATTCATTATTGTTCTGTCACACATAAATCTCTGACTTATCTGCAGCTCATGTACACGACCCCGAACCTAAGTAAAGTGCCACAACAGTTACTAACTCTATCAAATATTTAATAAAAAATAGTTTTTGCATATAACAATGTAATATAATCTGATCCCTCATGTGCATAATAAAACATATATTTAAAACGTTTTTCCTACTTCTCCATTAACAAATGTTCATAGTGTCCCATAAATTACATGAGTACAAAGGGGGAGGTTGCTGATGAGCATAGTGGAGGGAAGTAGCCCAGAGGGGGGATATTGTCATTCCCCACATGGTTGTTGACTGCGTCCTTGGTAATGAGAGAAGAGTTCTTGGGATGGCTTGACCAGCACACCATACCCTCAGATTTCTGGGTACACTGTCTCCAGACAGAGAATATAGTGGCACGGATGGACAGTAAAGGGTAGAAGGTGGAGGCAATTTATAGTGGGAGGTTCAGTAGCTCAGGGGTTCTCTGCTCAAAGAGAAGAGCACCCCATGACTGATCCTAGTGAGGCCACATCTGACCTGGAGGTGATCACTGTGTTGTCACAGAGACAGAGGACAGAAGACCTAACTTAAAGCAGACTCCTGCATGACACAGACAGAGTGTGTCCCCTTGAGGGGGGCTGTGTTCTCCTAAATGCCATGGACTGCTAGGCACCTGTCCAGTCTCTTGATACCCACCTGGAACTGAGAGGTCAATCTCAGGGTACCACTCTCTGAGGTGGCAGACGTACAAGTGGAAGGAGGGTGTCTATCAATTGAGAGTGTAATCCCCCATTCTCATATAGGAGGGAGAGTCTTAATCAGCCCCAACGCTAGAGGTGCAGCCTGCCCAAAGTCCCTGACAAGAACCTCCACCTGGCAGTGGGTGGCCTGGTGGCTGGCTCTTGACACTGACAGCTGTCAGTGGTCTCTAATGGTTGCTGTCCTTGTGGGCAGAGCTTTTTCTAGGTTGAGGCAGAAGTCTAGCTTAGGGGGCAGAATGGGCAAACTAAGACCAAGAGCTGCACAGATGGTGTGTGAAGATAAAGCATAGGGTTCCCTCTGGGTGTGATCAGTGACCCAGGAAAAGGATGACAGAGCGGCACAAATAGGTTCGGAAAGACAAGTGCCACTACAGAACAGTCAACTTGTCCACATTTTATCGCCTAAGCAGAGAACCAGAGAAGTTCATGGACGTATTGATTAATCTACCCTAGATTTTTGCTGAGGTAGAGTGCCTGTGTTTGCAAATTTCCATTTGGCAGGGTCACCCAGACTTTCTGTTGAACATGATTTTTTGCTGGTTGTAGAAATCTGTGCACCTTACCCCTACTAAACAGTGGTAAAGTGATTGTGCTCCTCCTTTCAACATGATACAATTTGCATAACCCTGATTGGCATATTTGCCTTTCCTAGGAGTACCTAGTATATGGTAATCACAGGGTACCCAAGGTCTGTGATTAACGTCACCAGCGGGCTGCAGCACTCCTTGTGCCAACTACTGCAGTGACAATGCAAACATGACTGCAAGCCTGTCACCTGTATCCTGGATGTTCATGTGTAAACTAAAAATTAGACTTTTCAAAATTCCACCTTTTGACAGGCCTAAACCCTCCTTTTAAATAATAATAAGTCAACCATATGTATGGCCACTGCTGCAAGGTGCATGGTATTTAAGAGTGGGACCTGTAAAAGCTCAATGTTAAACATTACCTTACAGTGAAAAGGTTATTTTGGCGGAAGCAAAATTAGCTGTTCCATAGGAAGGCATGAGGATGCAATATTAAGTTTAATAAATGTTATGTCCAGGAGCGAACACAGCCGGCTTACTGTACCATGTGTCCCATGGACCCCTTCCATTCCTTCTTCTCCTGCCCTATCACCAACCTCACCTAACCTGGCAGGCGATCTAGGGCAGTCGAATCCGGCCGTGGGGCTTGCCTGGAAGGGGTGCAGACGTTATTTGCCCTGCAGCTTTGACTGAACTTCGTATCAACAGTGGTGGGGCTGGGGGCCTCAAACTTTCTATGAGTGCTACCACTGACCTGTCATCTGAGGCTGGTCTCATGCATCTGACACTGCCATTCCTTCCCAAACACACCTCCAAAATATCGGCATGAGAGCACAGTGATAGCAATTTTGGGGAGGAGAGAGAGAAATTATTTCTGGCTTTGTTACTACCATTGGAGGATGGATGATGTCAAGTGGGCTGTGCAGGAACCCGCCACTGATCACAGGCTTCACTGACCCGACTCACCCACATGCTTGGGGAATGGCACCCTCCGTGTTTGGAACTGCCTCAAAGGCACTCCTAGCTACTTTTGCTTTCCCTCCGGCAGGGGGCAAGCAGGCCAGACAACAGCTGCCTCTGACACACCACCCGAATCTCACCACCGGGACTCTGACCAAATGTCAACACACCTCATACCATGGGGAAGGACAAAGGGTCGACGGCCCCCACCCAAACCAAAATAGATAGATTCACCACTCATCCTAGCATTAACACAGGTTCATAAGGAGCAGTCCCCTCACAGCAGAAGCCAACAGAGACTGCAAACCTTGTTGATGCACTGCAGGCCATCCAATCATTTCGGGTTTAAACCAAGAAAGGAGAAGTCAAGGTGGATGTCACACTTATCTGCCAAGATTTTTGGAGTTTGGCTGACTAATCTACTGAAGCAGAAGTGAGGATGTCAACTGTGGATGATGATTTAAGCTCCTCCAACGCAAACCTAGTCAAGCTTCTATCTATCACCACCACCCTCAACAAAAAGGTCGCAGATAATAGATGACAGCACAACAATCTCGATTTGTGGGCTTCCCGGAAGGATCAGAACCCTGCATATTTCCTACGAGACTGGTTCCAATCAAGGCTACTTAAGGACTCCTTGTCAAAGTGGTTTGTAATTGAGAGCGTGCATAGATCCCTAGCTCAGCACCCCCACGCACACTGGTTTGCAGGTTTCTCAGTTATCGTGACAGAGATGCTATTCTTTGCGCGACCTGAAAAGCCAGTTCACTAATTTTTGAAGCATCCTGCATTATGATTTTTCCAGATTACCTTAGAGAAACCCAAAGGCAATGGGGGTCCTTTGATGAACTGAATCAAAAACTCAGGGCCCTTATCGTAAAATATATGCTTCTGATCCTGGAGAAATTCAGGGTGATTCACAATGGCCACTCCCACTTCTATGACACCCCAGAGGCGGTAAGTGGGAGCGTGAAAAAATGCCTCTGCGATGCACCCCCGCGGAACCCCGGATTGAGGGCCTCTATGCGACATAAACTGCAGATATTAATTGATTCATTGGTATTTAAGTGTTTATACTTTTTAAATTCATTTGGTAACTTTTAAATTTGGGATCTAGGGTTTATTGGGGGATTAGCCGAGTAATGTTTAAATAAAATATATTTAAATTGCTAATAATTTATGAATGTATTAAATAATCTAATTTTGTACTTTAATGTTTTTATCTATGAGCCTGATTCACAATAGTAAACCTATACTTTGTAGTAAGTTTACATTTTTTTTGAGATTCACAAACTAAGATTTTAATTTAACTAGTAGTAGTTTTACAACTGTGGAAACCTCACACTTGTGGTGGAGAATCTGCACATAAAAAGCTAGGACAGGCCTTTCTTTTTATGTGCAAAGTTCTCTGCCCCTACTGTGGACCCCTACGACTATTAGGAAAATTTCAATTGTAGTTGGTGAATACCCAAAAAATAGTAACCTTACTACAAAGTGTAAATTTATCTTCATGAAACAGACACAAAGGGGCCGATTACGATGCCAATCGGATGCACCGACCCGACCAACATCGTAGAGGAAGCGGGACTGCCCGACAAGGAGTTAGAAGTCCCGCTTCCCAGATTACGATCTGACTGCTGTGTCGGATCCTGTAATTTTTCCATTGCGACTTGTGCTGCCGCTCGCAGCACAAGCAGCAATGGAAAAAATGCAGAGTTTAAACATCCCTGCACAGTGAGGCCAGTACCGTGTGCCAGGCAAAGGGATTTTTAGGGGGAGACACAGGTGCCCCCCAGGTCCCATAGCAGAGGGACAGGGGGGAAGGGGACCCTGCTAGGGGACCCAAAAGTCCCTTAATGCCTGCATTTTCATGCCGGGCGGACCGCCATGAAAGGGCAGTCAGAAAGGGAAATTGTAATCGTGACGGCGGAGCCGAGGCTGGCTCCGCTGCCATTTGAGGATTAAAATTCTGAGTGCCACTCCGACAGGTTCCCCCACTTGTTTCCCTCCGACCGCCAGTATCATAATATGGTGGTTGGATGGAAACCTGTCGGGCGGAAAGCCTCCAACGAGCTGTCGGATGGCTTTCCGCCCAACATCATAATGAGGCCCAAAATGTTTAGTTACTTTTCATTTATAATAATGATTACTTTTTAAGGACAGTGTGATGAATTGGAGCCTGTGTGGGTAATATTTTTCAAGTGTATTTTTGCCATTTTATTAATGTTTTAGTGTTTGATGTCTTCTGTTTTGATTTTAATCTATACATTTTTCACTTTTATTTTGGTATGCGGAGTACATTGTAGAATGAGTGGAAAGTACTTTTATTAAAAACATTCAAATTCATTTAAAAAAATACTTTTCTTATCATAACAGAATATGTTACATTTCTTTTAAGTCTGTGTTATTTTGCAGTTTGTATTTAAGTAATAAAATTAAACACAATTGTGTGCTATTTTTATATACATGTCATTATTAATGTATTTTATTCTGTTTTAAATTTTAATATATTTAGGATGTTTAAACTTGTTTTTGGTGATTGGCGGTGTGGAAGACCTCCAGTGGCCTAACCCCACCCTGATATAGGCATTTTTCCCAATGTTTGTTAGATTGAAGTTAGCATAGTGAATCTAATTGTCAGGTTTTTGCTTTGTTGCAAAGTGCCTTGTCAGGCTGCCTCATCCGCAGTATGTGACTAAAGCTTTTGGGTATATATGTGGTACAATGAATAAGGAGGGGTAAAGGTGGTGGATGTGTAAAGTTTCTATTTTGGGCTTGGTGATTGGCAATATGGAAGATCGCCAGTTGTCCTTGAAAGCTACAGAAAACCACAGAAATCCTGGTGGCCATGATGAATAGAGCCAAATATAGGTAGGGAATCGCCATAACTTGAGCTGCTCAATATAAGTAACTTTTGGGAGTAGCAAGACCTTCTAGAGAAGACTCAGATCCAGGAAACAAGTGAGAAGCAAAGCACTGCAGTCTTGAGGCAAGCACAAGAGCAACCAAGAGGCTGCAGTGTGAGACACCCATATAAATGATTGTATTCAAAGGAGAAAAGGCTATTTTGATTGAAAAGACAAAGGTTTGCTTCCTGAGAGAATATTCTGATATCAAGAAATAGATTTCGGGGGCGTGGCTTGGAGGGCGAAGATGGCGGTCGCAGCTTAGAGGAGCTCCCGCCGGCCCGCACATTATCCGTTCTTTATCCTGGCCCCCGAGCCCGCTAACTGCCCTACCTGGGTTGAGTGTGTTCCGGGTGGCGCCCAGACCTCTCCGGTGTGCCGCCCTGTTCCATCGGCCGCTCCTGTAACCTGGGATAGTTGGCGACGCGGTGCGGCCTGTTGTCCACAGGCGGAGCCGGGACCTCGATTTTCGGGACGGGAAGCCGACGGCCAGTGGTCGGGCCGATCGGAGGACCCCCCGCCCGGAGACTGCAGCGCCGGAGCTAGCGAGACCCACTGGGGACACCTGCAGAGCCGGAGGTTGTGCCGAGGCGATCCTGTGACGGCGTGGAGGCGCCGCGGCCTGTGCGGACCCCGGGCGGCTGGGGCCTCGAGTTTCGCGACCCCGGGCCGGCCCGAGCTGGGCTGACCGGGGGATGCTGAGGCTCACTCCTGGTGTTGGTGGGGCAACTGCTGTGCCCGGGGACCGCTGGGCACGTACGGGAGGAGCCCATAGAGGTGGGTCGCAGCTGGGGCCCGGCTGCCCGGTGGCCTGGCGTTTGATAGTGCCGTGCGTTCTGAGGCGCACCTCCATTGGCCAGGTTCCGGGACCGCTTGGGGCCGGTGACGCGACGGAGGGAATCCCGGCTGGATCCTACCTCGGACACTGGGGGCCTCGGAGTGAGAGTGCAGCCTGCCTGGCCCTGGGGACGCCGGGGCCTCATGTTTGGTGAGTCCCAGCCGGGCGGCGTCTTCCTTAGCTCCTGGACGCGGGTGTGAGCGCAGTGCAGCTGGAGTGCTGGATGGTCGAACGCCACGTTGGATTTGGATGGCTAGAACTGGTGTTGTAGTACTGGATGGAGTGGTGAATAGACACGGAATAGTGCCGCCAAGTGGAGCTCACATACACGCCTGGAGGGACGAGCCTGCTGCCCGGATGGTGACCGGGAGTTGTCCACGGATAGTCCGCGACAAACAGTGAGTGCCCCCCCCCCTCCTCCCCCCCTCTGGTGGGCCTGCTTCTAAGGCGCTGTGAAGAGACTTGTGGCCCGAGTGGTGATCTGGGCCGTTCAGTTTGAGGACCTGAGTGCCTGCCCTGCATCGTCCGCTTCTGTGAGACACGAGTGGGGTGTGGGGTGGCCAGGAGGACAGGCGGGGCTGGACGCCCCAGTGTCTTGATACTACACTGTGCGTGCCCGGGCTAGCGGGTCCTGGGTGAGGTCCGGATCGAAACTTTGGAGGCCCAGAGCAGGTAGAGAGACAGTCCTGTTTTGCGCTCCCTCCGGGGCTTGCCGCCCGGAGCTTGGCTGTGGTGCCCGTGATCTGGGGGTGCCCACCGTGGACGGTGTTCGAGCTCTGACGGAGTTTCCTTGGCCCCCAGAGTAGACGCTGCTGCTGGATTGCTATCGGCGAAGGGACCACCGCAAGGGTTGAGAGGCCCCCTTCATTTCCACTCAATATGACGAGAGGTGGGGGCGGCACTGGTTCCACCAAACAGGGGCCGATCGATAAATTCACGGGACCCAGTGGAGGATCCGGGGCCTCCGGAGGTAGCCAGGGCACTGGTCCTGACAATGCGGCCCTGATGGCCGCCATAACACAATCCAGAGACATGCTTGATGCCAAAATAGGTGCGGTTGGAGCCGATGTCATGCTGCTGCGTCAGGATCTCCGCAATGCTGTAGCCCGCATCACAGAGACCGAGACTCGGATTACAGGGGTGGAAGATGATATGGTGGCCCTAAAGAACAAGCATTTACAATGCAACGGTTTCGCCTTTGCAAAAGTTACAGCTATTGGCATTGTAAATGACAACATTTTTATTTATTTGTTGGTTTTGAAAACAGATAAATAAATGGCATTGTCATTTACAATGTCAATAGCTTAATCTCTCTCAAATGCCACACACACACACACACACACCCACAGAACGCCAGGCAAAACCTAAAAAACATTCCTAATTGTGTGCATGCTTGCTTACCTCTACCGGCCATATTGCAAGTTTGGAAACAAACGTTCACAAAAACAACAACTCTATGCCTCATCATAAAAGGCGACAGTAGGCTTTGTTGACTGCCATGCACACGTTTAAAAACCGGTAACATGGCAACTTATAGGTGTTGTGGTGACACATTCACGGTTGGGGGGGCAGGTATAGTTGTGCACGTGGGGAGCGCAGCAATAAAATAGGACATACTGACATATGCACATTCGTGACAGTGGCATGTACACATGTAGGATCAGGTGACCAGCACGGATACAGCAGTGTGGCTGACAGGTACATGCAAAGAGACTGTGCCCTACTCTTATGCAAAGACACTAGACTCTGACGTGTAAATATTTAGGAGCCAGTGGCGTGTGATCTGGTAGCACGGGTGGTGAAAGAAGAAATACGAGGCATTTCCATGCGCACAGGAGATGCAGGTACACACAGATGTAAAGAATATGTTGATGAATCGGCATGTATATAGCTGGCAGAGAACAGTACACATAAAGGAGAGGCGGCCTGCACATATATGCACGTGCCCGTTCAGTAGACATAGGTGAAGGGAGGCTGCATGCAGACACGTGGGGATCTGTGAGACAATGACGTGTGCACACACAGGTCAGAGAGTGCCAGCACTCACAGAGGAGACAGTGACATGTGTCCACTTATGCCTCTGGGAGATGGTTACCTATGCACACGAAACAAAGATAAATGAGCATCTATAAGAAGGAAACGTATACCTGTGGCAGTCTTTCACAGATGCATGCTGCACTGCACCACGTATAAAATGTGAACGCCCAGAAGTCGAGGAATTGCCTACCAAAGATATTGTAGTTTTTGTCCAAGATACCAAAGTTAACCACAGACTTCACAACTACTCAATAACTCAAAGTTGGTGGTACCAGCAACCACTCCGGATAGACTCCAGAGCATCAAAAAGTCATATACCACCACCGCCAACCGGAAATGATACCTTACCCATCTATGAAACGCTCAGTACCAGAAGATCTTGTCTCTGGGACCTACCACCCTCCTGCTTAGCTAACAGAACACTGCCCCCTGAAGTGGTCCGTCAAATAGTGGATAAAGTATTCATTAACACCCCCATTCCTAACAATACTCTGTCAACCATGAATCGTGCGAGTATATTTAAATATTCGCAAAACCATAAGTAAGTGCAACTTAAAGACCGCCATTCCCATATTAGTAAGGCGGCCTACCAAAAATAACACTGGATAAAGAAATAGCTCATATAATATTCTTCTAAACTGGGAAACTACAGAAACATGGTTTGTCTAATGAATCCAGCCACACGTTGTTGTAATCAGTGACAAAAAGGCAAATAAGTGAAAACTACAGCAGGGCTAGTAGAGCAGGAATTGCTACCAGGGTGCCTTTAAAGTCGAATAATGGCTCCACACGAGGACGGATTAGCCAGCTGTTGATGTTCCATTCGGTCCTTCTTAGCCAAAGCCTGGCACCCCCTCCCGAGATCAATTAGGCACCTTGGAGTGGGGGCCAGAACTGGACCACAGTTTGAAGATGTCTGACTGTCTAACCCACCGTTATCATTCAAGTACAATTTGAGAACAGTATTTTATGACAAAATATTCGTACATTTCCCCCCTAATTCTTTTAACTGCATTTCTAAAGGGGTCACTGCACCCCCTTCTATTCACCTACCTCAGAGTAAAGTGTTTCACTTGGGACATCCAACTCAGGTGTGACTGGATCACCACTAGCTTCATTCAGGCAAACTTTCCCTGGATCCCTTGTTACTACCACGTTTCACCTTCTTCCTGTCCGTACTGACAAATGATGGGGCAATACTAAAAGTCCTTTCAAATGTACGTCAGTGGTACCCAGAATATTTTCCAGCTGAAGAATGTTTGAAACCGACTCAAATGTCACCAAACGTCTTCGACATCATCTGCTATTGGATGAATGAGAACCCCTCTACCTAAGCTGAACGATTCAAACTCATGTCCCCATTTCTTTCAACAGAACATATAGCTGGACAATTAAAACCCACTCTATTGAAAAATATTGGTAGGAACCCCTGTTTAAGAGCATTCCTTGCTGTTAAGACCTGTTTTCACAATATCCACCTACAGAAACGCCTGTTTACATGAACATTCCCAGGAAGCGCGCAGCGCCCACAGGTGCCCTCTCTGCTGCCCCGCAGACCACCTGCTGCAGTGTCTCGCCCGCAGTGATGCCCTGTTCCCCCCCGCAGATGGCATGTCCTAAGAGTGCCCGGCAGCCGAGTGTCCCTGTGAGTGACCGTCCTACCTGCTGGGGCCCCGTGCTGGAGTCAGTCCTCGGCGGCGGAGCTGAAGGAGCAGCGGCGCCTCCCGGGGCAGCGGCGCCTCCCGGGGCAGCGGCGCCTCCCGGGGCACGGCGAGGGGGCTGCGCTGTCCGGCCGGGGCCGTTAGGGCTCAGGTGGAGAGACCGCCGCCCTCTGGTTCTGAAGACAGACGGGCGCCCCTGGCTCCGAGGGGACGCGCGGGTCGCAGCCCGGGGTATCACACAGACGGTCTCGCGCTCGGGTCCGCGGCTCAGGTGCAGCGCGAGCCCGCCCCTGCCGGCGGGGAGCGGGGGTGCAGCGCGGGCTGTGGAGAGGCAGGTGCGTGCTCGGCCGGGCTCTGGGCTGGTGCGGCGCCGCTCTCTGCCCGTCGCTCCACGCTCCAGCGCGCGGGGGGTTGCCCTCTCCCGCGGGGTGGGGGCCGTCCCGAGGGCGTGGAGAGTCCCTCACAGGCGCCGCCACTTCACACCCACTGAGGCTGGAGGCAGCAGGGCCAGCTGAGCGCCCCTCCGTCGGTTGTAAACCCCCTCCCCGCCCCCAGCACGCCCCCCCTTTCCTCTCTCGCATTGTCTGCTCTCAGTTTTACTGAGTCTTTGTCCCTCTCCTTCTCTCGGTCTTTATTCATATTTTCCTCTACGTATCCCTCTTACACCGTTACCCTTCTTATTCTTTCTAATTTTCTCCCAGTTGTGTTTTCTCCCCCCCCCCCCTGTTCCTATTTAGTGCCTTTCTCACTCGTCTCTTTCGATTTAGGCGTGCGCCCCCGAGACTGAGGACTTTCCGACCTTTCACGTTTACTGTCAGCCTGCTGGTGGATGGGGCCCGTGTGGTCTTGGAGACAGACAGGCGTGGGCAGGATACTGCACCAGAAGCTGAACTTAGAAAGAGACATGGTGAAGACGATCTGACTGCACCCTCTAGTAAATCACCTTATCCAATGAGGACAAAGGCGGAGCTCCTTGTGCTAGAGCCACTACCTGTCCTGTGCAGGTAGCGGCAGGTGACGCCCAGCCAATAGAAGCTCAGGGTCGGTCGATTGGAAGCTGCGAACAGCCAATAGGGAGGGAGGGTTGCAAATAGCAAACTATCCTCTTACTCGTTGTTGTTGTTACGGGAGTTACCCGTATGTTGGCCCGCATCACTAACAACACGAGTAAAAAAAAAAGGTCACGTGATCGGTGTTAAATGAAGAGGATCGTAAAAGTTAATGCAGAGTAGCGTACCTACCGAGGAGTGTGTAAATACGCTCTAGTGTATTCGTTATAGACGTGTATTTCGAAAAGACCACAGTGCTTAATTGCTAATAGAATGAGTGCAGTTGCCAAAAGTTCTGCTCAAATACCTGCTGCGAGGGGTAAACGTCAGCGCACAGAATAAATACATATCCTGCGTTAGTCTTTTTCCATGAGACACCCCGCCCCTTTATCTTGTGCAAGTTCCTGCTTTCTCCCTTCAGCGACGGATTTTCAGACTTGCTTCTTTCCCCTCTCGGACTCGCGGTTAATGTCTGATAAAACAAGTCAGGTCCCGGGCCGCGCTGTGATTGGCTGACGTCACGGGGGTGTCCCGGCCGGCAGCCAATCACAGCGCGGCCCTGGAATGACGTCACGGGGGTGTCCCGGGCCGGCAGCCAATCGCAGCGCGGCCCGGGACAAAGGGGCGGGGCTTAAAAAAAGCACCAGAAACGCCCCCGAATCGCGTTTTCGAGAGAAAACGCGATTGACAGCCTCTGCCTCCCAATGGCTAGCCTCCATTTATGGAGCTAGCCAATTGGAAACAGAGGCTGTCCTAACCTCACTATTAAAAACAACAGATTTCGATCTGGGAGGGGCTTCGCCCCTCGCCAGGTTACGAAACCTAAAAAGGTGGAGGACATGGCCAGGATACAAAAAGGGCTGGCGCTCCGCGTTGAGGATGCGGAAGGGCGGGCGCGAAGAAATAATCTGCGCTTTGTGGGCTTTCCAGAGGATTGTGAGAAGGGGTCCATGGAGGCGTTCTTGACGCACTGGTTGGAGAGTTGGCTTCCCCCGGACGCCCTGTCGCGCTGCTTTGTAGTGGAGCGCGCTCATAGAGCCCTAATGCAGAAACCGCCGGCAGGAGAGCGGCCACGTCCAGTCATCGCTAAAATCCTCAACTTTCACGACAGGGACACTATACTACGAGAAGCGAGATCTAAGGAGGACTTGCTGTTCGAGAGCCACAGGATTATGATTTTCCCAGATTATACCAAGCTGGTGCAGCAGCAGCGCCGATCCTTCCAAGATGCGAAAGCCAAATTGCGTGGTCTGAAAATACAATATTCACTGCTGTACCCGGCTCGTCTGAGAGTTGTGTTTCAATCCAAGACCCACTTCTTCGACACCCCGGAGGCGGTGTTTAGCTGGACGGACGAGACAGTCAGGATCCAACCGAATGCCCAGCCGGGCCTGAACCCCGGAGCATCGCGTGGGTCGTCACAGGAGAGAGGCGAATCATCCAACAGGAGCAGGAGACACAGGAAGTCTCGGTCCCGGCGATGCTCCCATTCCGGGGGTGGCCGGCTGGATGGTGCACAGTCAGACACTGCTCAGTCTGGGTCTGGGACCTGAGGGCCATGGAGCCCCATTCTTGCCTCCTAAGCGACATTTCGTCACTAGCCTCTGCTGGTGGCCATGGGGGTTGCATTGTTGATTGATGGGCTGGCGCATGGTGTGGTGGGATCTGGGCCATGGCTGGACACAGGAAGGGCGTAGTATTTGTTGTAGTACTGTCCCGCTGCGCTTAAGCGGTGGGTCACATATGGTCATTGGGGCTCGGGGTACTGACCCATGGGCGGCCTAATCCTCTCACGTTCGAGGGGGGGCCCTAAGGGGAGGTACTGTTAGTTGGGGAGAGTAGTGGGATCCATTGGCATGGGTGGCTTTGGGCGCTCCGTTTTGGGCCTGATGCTCCTCATGCCGCAACAGGTACTTCAACGTTCCATGAGGTTTAGGGGTGGGGGAGGGGGGATAGGCGGAGGTTGGGTAGTTGGGGAAGTTGTGTGGGTGGACGGGGAGGGGGGGTACGGGGTGGTTGGACAGGGATGCACGTGATTTGTGCTGCTATGACTGCTGTAATACAGGGTGCTTGGGCTAGGTCCTGGGGTTTTCAGAAGCTCTCCCACCGAGACTATGGGTGATTCCCCAGAGAAGGCGCCTATTAGTGGCTCCATGCGAATTCTCAGTTGGAATGTCAGGGGAATGCTGGACAAAATTAAACGAGGAGCAGTGCTGCGCTGGGGTAAGAGGGACTCAGCGGATGTCATGTTATTGCAGGAGACACATATGTTGGGAACAAAGATACTGAGTTTACAACGATTTGGCTATACCCAGGTGTTCCACGCAGGCTTTACCAGGGGGTCGAGAGGGGTAGCTGTCCTCATTCATCGACGACTGTCTTATACTCACGAACGCCATTGGCTCGATCCCCAGGGTCGGTATGTGTTTGTTAAGGGCATGATTGGTGTAGAACCTGTAGTGTTCGGCAGTGTATATGCTCCCCCACCTCTGCAATGGTCCCTGGCGGAGCGCCTGTTTGAATTGTGGGCCGAAATTCCGGACTGCCTGGCTGTGATAGGGGGCGATTGGAATGACGTGGTGGATGTGGGTCTGGACAGGCAGAGAATGCAAGTGGCCGCAGTAGCGCCTACCCCTACACGTCTGAAAGCGATGATTGATGGGTTGGGTTGGGTGGACGTTTGGAGGCATCTACATGTCAGGACGCGTGAATACACGTATGTGTCAGCAGTGCATGGCTCCTTCTCCCGGTTAGACTGTGTGTTTGTACCTGGGGCCTTCCTCAGTAGGGTGAAGCAGGCTGTGATACAACCTCGAGGACTGTCGGACCACTCCCCGGTCGCGGTACGGATTGAACTGCGTAAGCCGCACCAGCCGTTCCGTTGGCGGATGTCTTCGTGGCATCTCCAACGGACGGATTATACGACACACATGCGCGGAGCGATAGCCCAATATTGGCAGGAGAATTTGACCGAAGACGTGGATAGTGTGACGGTCTGGGAGGCCATGAAGCCCACGTTGCGGGTCGTAGACATCGTCTGGTGTGCTACCGCCCGTCGGAAGCGCCAGGAGGCCACAGTGGCAGCTGCGGCCAAAGTGAGAGCATTGGAGGAGCGGTGTAGAGAAGATAATGGCGATGTGCCGCTCAGACTACTCCTACAGGCACAACAATCATATGCCTCGGTCCTACTGGACGAGGCTCGACAAGCCTGGCTGGCCACACGGAGCAGGGTGTACCAATGGGGCGACAAGTCCTGCACAATGCTCCACCGGTTGTGTCAGCAAACTCTGCAGCCGATCTCTCTACAGGGCCTCACGGACGGAGAGGGGATTGCCATGACGGACCCTGCTGCCCTTGCGGCGAGCTTCGCTGCCTACTATAAGGCACAATACGCCCCACGAGATAGTCTCCCACCGGAGGCAATTGACAAATTTATAGCTGACCTCCCCCCCAGGGCGATATCAGATCAGGCCAGGACAGCTCTAGACCTTCCCCTGTCGGCGGAGGAACTGGGCGACGCGCTAGGACAACTCAACAATGGTAAGGCGCCCGGACCGAGTGGCTTTCCCAGTGAATTTTACAAGAAATTTCATTTGCAGCTGGGACCGCACTATCGACAGGCTTTGGAAGCAGCGCGGGAGTGTGGTAGCTTGCCGGTGGACTGGCGTCAGGCTGAGATTGTGGTGTTCCAGAAACCGGGCAGGCCCCCTGACAGACACGAGTCATATCGCCCAATATCTCTGATTAATTTCGAAGCCAAATTATTGGCTAAGGCGTTGGCGAATCGTCTCCTCCCGTACATGGCGGATCTGGTCCACCCGGATCAGGCGGGCTTTATGCCGGGCAGGGCGACGAGGCACAACATTAGACGGGCGCAGGTGGCGGTGGGTGCGATGGGGGCGACTAAGGAACGGGCGGCGCTCCTACTAGCTGACATCGACAGAGCGTTTGATTCTGTCAGCTGGACTTACCTTTTTGCTCTATTACCGCGCCTCAATTTAGGTCCGGTTTTTGTCTCATACGTCAAACTGCTATACACTGACATCACCGCCTCGGTACGTATTTCAGGGGCCATATCGGAGAGATTTCCGGTTGCCAGGGGGACCCGGCAAGGATGCCCTCTGTCCCTGTATCTCTTTGCGCTGGTAATGGAGCCACTGGCTGCGTGGGTGCGCATTGATGCGCAGCTTCGTGGCTTTGTATGGAGTGCGGGCCTCACAGATAGGATCGCGCTATATGCGGATGACGTCCTTTTCTTTTTGACAGACCTTGATCGTTCAGGCCCGCGTATTTTGGAGATACTACGTATTTTCGGTGACGTCTCGGGACTCTACCTCAATCCGCGCAAATCGACTCTTTGGGTGCTAGGGGGCCGGCCCGAGGTGTCTCCTTGGGCATCGGATCTGCAAGTAGCGATTGGTGGACTGAAATATCTGGGAGTCTTCCTGTCAGAGTCTGCTGCAATTGCGTGGGAGCGCAACATACAACCGGTGTGGGGCAAGGTTCAATCCGACGTCAAAACGTGGTCGCGCATGCCTCTTAATATATATGGCAGGTCTGCAATTTTTAAGATGGTGGCCCTCCCTAGACTATTGTACCAGTTACAAAATCATCCACACAGAGTGGACCCGCAGTGGTTCCGTCGTGGGAATTCATTGCTAGGTCGCTTTTTATGGGCTGGGGGTACTTCTAGGGTGGCATTACGGACTTGCTTTTTGTCCACGTACTGTGGAGGTCTCGCAACATCGGACATCTTGTCATACTACCAGGCCTCTCATTTGTTGGTTTTAAATGAGTGGTGGTACGGTGGACGTGACGATCCGGCATATGCCTTAGAACATTTTCTGATGGGCGATGCCACGCTCCATACACTCTTGTATTCGGCGGGGCGGCGGAAGAAGTTGCCACAAGTGACTCAAGTAGTCTTCCTGATTTGGAGACAGGTACTGCGTCGCATGGGCTGGTGGGGACGGCTGACGGCCGAAACTCCACTGTGGAATAATGGGCGGCTCCCTGCGCTGGCATCGCTGCGGGGGTTTAGTGGCTGGGACTCCATAGGGATCTGGTCGCTGGGTCATGTCCTTACGGGGACCACCCTTAAATCCTTTCAAACACTCAGCGCTGAGTTTGACATGCCCAAGTCCCAATTTTTTAAATATCTGCAGCTTCGTCATGCTCTGGCGCCGAGTCTGGTGGAGCTGGACCAGCTTCCGGACTTTAGCCCTGTGGAAGCGAAGCTTTTCATGGGAGACCTGGGGGATAAAAAAGTTTCAAAAATCTACCAAACACTGGTCACTCACTGCTCCTCTTCCCTTGTGTCGTTGAAGGCCTCCTGGGAGGTGGATGTCGGTCCGTTGGATGAGGATGACTGGCGGGAGGCGTTAGAGTCCCCCCGAGGTGCGGCTATAGCAGTGAGATTGCGATTCATACAATATAAATACCTGCATCGGGCTTATTACACCAGAGAGAGACTGTGGAGGGCGGGCCTTATTGCCTCCCCAGACTGCCTGCGCTGCGGGACCGAGAGTGGCACATTGGTGCATACTGTGTGGTCGTGTGTGGGCCTGGTCCGGTTCTGGAGTGGAGTGTGGGACTGCCTATCGGAGGTGCTGGGATGGGATCTTCCTCGTACACCTAAGTTGGGGCTTCTACATGTCCTAGACCAAGTGGGTGGTAACATTTATAAGCGCCATCTCCTGCTGTTGGGCCTCGTTGTGGCCAAGAGGGATCTGGCGAGGGCCTGGAAGAGTGACCGCGCTCCCCCACTTAGCGCCTGGAGGGCGGGCTTGGATTTCCTCATGGGGCTGGAATTGCCAGTGTTTGAGGCCAGGGGCTGCCCTCGGAAACATTACAAGATCTGGAAGCGATGGGCGGACTACAGAGACCTAACATTGGAGCCTCCCACTGACATAGATGATAGTCTGTCCACTGAGTGAGACCTTGGGACCTAGATAGCTCCAAGACACCTAGTTGTGTTTT
This sequence comes from Lissotriton helveticus, assembly GCF_964261635.1. Classification (NCBI taxonomy): domain Eukaryota; kingdom Metazoa; phylum Chordata; class Amphibia; order Caudata; family Salamandridae; genus Lissotriton; species Lissotriton helveticus. Next base: position 208,387,834 of record NC_136068.1, on the reverse strand, counting down.
CATATATATACTGCAGCTGATTGTGATCACGTGCATCGGGTTAGGGCGGGATATGGGGTGGGTAGTGGGGAATGTTACGGTTGCTGGGGGGATAATGGGGCGGGTGGAGGTTAGTTAAAAGTTTGAGCTATACGTGTATTCTATTGTATATTGACCACTGACGTGTTCTCCTGATTTTGGAGGACTGTACATTTGATTTGATTAAACTTCTAATAAACACGGTTGTGAAAAAAAAAAAAGAAATAGATTTCAATCAAACATAAACAAGACATTTTATTTTATGATAACAAATTGGAAGGCATTTATTAAGTGTGAAGCAACACTTCAAGGACTAATCCAGAAAAAAACGGTGTTTGTAGCTTCAATACATGCTTAGTAGGAGAAAAGTGAAGTTCTGAAAGATTTGTCATAGCAAAAGTCTGGAGGCCAAACTTTGGAATGAAATAACGACCAGCACATCCAGTCAAAAATACCGGCACCACCTGGCACACTCTCTACCGTTACTTGGAGTCATGGAATACTGAGGAAACCCATCACAACAGGCATTAAAGATCGGAATCAAGCGAACCGTCCGGCTTCGGTCTTTTCACTCCGACAGGGCAAAACTATCTAGAAAGAAACATGCCTGGGCCGTTATTTCCGACCTCAAATCGGGGGTTGAGTCATCTTACTTATCAAGCACATTTTCACTCTTCTGGAAGCTAAAGTGTATGGCCCTAAGGTTGGGCGAATGGCCTTTTTTGAAGCATCTACCAGAATGGCTGTGCCTCTGTGTTAGTATCAAATGCAAGTGCGGCTACCACTCTGAAAGCTTGGAGCATACAGCCTGCACATGCCCCGCCTTGCTCAACAATAGAAGGACCTTATTGCGGGAGGAGTGGAATAAACTTGGATCTCGCACTGGTCGCCAGGCCATAATAGCTGCTATGAACTCAGAAAACACAAAGTTGAACATCCGGTTCACTAAATTTGTTAGTAGAGCAACTATATCCCTGGGGAAAGACAGGTGCCGCTTCATCACCATAAAACTATCTAACAACCTCCGGTTTATCCAGCGCGGCCCAACCCAACATGGTTTTCATCTCTTAAATTAACTGTCATGCTCACCTGCCTCCCTTTTAGATTTTTTAAAGCAACGCTGTGACTGTTCTGTAATCCAAAACCTTGAACTATATAAGCTATGACCTCCACACTTGGACTCTCTTAACCTTAACCCATTTTAAAGCAAGATTATTGCACTGCTTTTGTATTAACCTGGGTTCTTTTTTAACTTTGCTCTATGTATACATGAATTACTTGATTTTTAACATTTAGTTATGGGTTTTAGTAATCAAACAATAAACTTTGAATTGAAATTGAATTGTCATAACAATATCAGTGATACTTTTGAAGGTTAAGAGGCAACTTCTAGGCGGGACTAGGAACAGTCTCTTTACTTAAGGCAATAGAGATATATATATTACTAAATGTAATTGATGGTGGTCATGAGACAACACTACTTAAAGTGTTTCTGTTATGTGTTCCAGATATCCTTCCCGTAGTTCGTAGCCACACACCCTGACCTTATCTGCTCACACTGATACTCCATTACATACAATCTGAGTTGGTGCTGCCACAGGTTGTTCTGACACTGACCCCCAATCTATGCGTTTTCTTCAAAGTTTTATAGTTGGATTTTGATTAGTAAATTGGACACCCTTAGCCCCCACAATGTATACATTTTCCTTATTTTTTCCGAAATTGCAATTAGACTAGTTAGAATTTTATCTTGTAATCATTTTGGAATGGAGTTAGGCTATATATATATATATATATATATATATATATATATATATATATATATATATATATATATATATATATATATATATATATATCACATCAGCTTCTTTTCTCACGATTTCCGCAGATAAAGACACGGCACAGCAGCAGTTTCTCTTTCACGATTTTTTAATTACACACCATGTGCAATGAAAAGTGCATCAGATGGACGGTCTACGCGTTTCGGCTTCCTGCCTTCAACTGGACCATAGAGTCCCTTGGTCTAGACCTCATTTAAATATAGTGCAGTGTATAAGTACCCTCTACCATTTCCATGGTCATCTAGACCTCCAACCCTGCATAGTCTGTTTTCTGGCTATTACATACTCGAGATCAAATGAGTATTTACAATTTATGTAAAGTACAATTACACACCTGTTTACCACAATTGAATTATTTACAATCTAATCAGATAATTTCCTGGGTTTTAGTAATCAAACAACAAACTTTGAATTGAAATTGAATTGTCATAACAATATCAGTGATACTTTTGAAGGTTAAGAGGCAACTTCTAGGCGGGACTAGGAACAGTCTCTTTACTTAAGGCAATAGAGATATATATATTACTAAATGTAATTGATGGTGGTCATGAGACAACACTACTTAAAGTGTTTCTGTTATGTGTTCCAGATATCCTTCCCGTAGTTCGTAGCCACACACCCTGACCTTATCTGCTCACACTGATACTCCATTACATACAATCTGAGTTGGTGCTGCCACAGGTTGTTCTGACACTGACCCCCAATCTATGCGTTTTCTTCAAAGTTTTATAGTTGGATTTTGATTAGTAAATTGGACACCCTTAGCCCCCACAATGTATACATTTTCCTTATTTTTTCCGAAATTGCAATTAGACTAGTTAGAATTTTATCTTGTAATCATTTTGGAATGGAGTTAGGCTATATATATATATATATATATATATATATATATATATATATATATATATATATATATATATATATATCACATCAGCTTCTTTTCTCACGATTTCCGCAGATAAAGACACGGCACAGCAGCAGTTTCTCTTTCACGATTTTTTAATTACACACCATGTGCAATGAAAAGTGCATCAGATGGACGGTCTACGCGTTTCGGCTTCCTGCCTTCAACTGGACCATAGAGTCCCTTGGTCTAGACCTCATTTAAATATAGTGCAGTGTATAAGTACCCTCTACCATTTCCATGGTCATCTAGACCTCCAACCCTGCATAGTCTGTTTTCTGGCTATTACATACTCGAGATCAAATGAGTATTTACAATTTATGTAAAGTACAATTACACACCTGTTTACCACAATTGAATTATTTACAATCTAATCAGATAATTTCCTAAACCCAGTTAATTAATATGAATATTTGTTCGTTCCAGTAAAGTACTAACTTTGTATTATACTGGGGAGGTGGATGAAGCAGGGAGATGGAGAAAAGAAGAAGAATAGAAATTTTTCAAATAACATTACGAATTATAATGACTATTCAACCTACTATATACAATTATATACAATTTAGATCATTTTCAACTCTTCCCTCATCTCGTTTTTTGATTAGGAGGTATGAGAGCTTGGTATCTGTAAAGTACCTTTCAAACTCGCTCTCTATTGCCTCATATTGTTCATTTGATTATTCAATCTCATCTTCCCAAATAATTCTTATAATCAATTAAGTTACCAGGCTGGACTAATTTCATTGTGGGTACAGGTGTGAGCTATGTCCAACATCTAAGGTTTCAATATATACATATATACAATTTCCACATGGTTCTGTGATGACGGATATCAGTCTTATTCCTTTGTCGTTTTTTACAAATGTACATGTAATTCGGCATCCAAATTGTGGCCAAATGGTACTTCTGTTCCCATACTCAAAATCATCCTGGATTCCAGGCGTCTTAGTTGTACCGTTTGATCTCCACCCCTCTCTGGGATTTTGCTTATTTTGATCCCCGAGTATTTCAGAAGGGCGGGATTGCTCTGGTGAAATTGAGCAAAATGTGTGGCCATCGGGTAGCATGGGTCCTTGTTCTTAATGGCCCTTAAATGTTGGAGTATTCTCAGTTTTAGTTTGTTCACAGTGCTCCCAATGTAAAACTTTCCACAAGGACACTGTAGTCTGTAGACCACACCTTTCGAGTCACACGTAATGTGCTCTTGGATAGTTTCTGTTTTGCCATTCTGTAATTTGTAGGTCTTGATGTTTATTCCATGTTCACAAGCTTTGCATTTGTGACATTTCCAGAAGCCTGGTGTTGTTAACCACTTCTGATTTCTCTCTTTCTTTATTTCCAGATGACTCTGTGTTAGTATGTCTCTTAAGGAAGAGGTTTTCCGGTATGTGATACTTGGATTTTTTATCAAGGTTTCCTTTAAGGTTTTGTCTAGAAGAAGGACTTGCCAATTTTTCTGAAGAGCTTTCTTCATATTGGTGCTTTGATTGTTAAAGTCCATTATGAGTCTAGTTGTCTCATTCCCTTGATTCATCTCATGTTCTTGATCAGTTTTTAGCTTCTTGTTTTTCGGAGTTAGTAACTCATCCCTCTTTTTCAAATGCATCCTATTTTGCGCAGATGTGATTACTTCTTTAGGGTATCCCCTTTCTAGGAATCTGGCACTCATTCTCTCTATTTCTTCTACTAGATCTTCTTGTTCAGAACAATTTCTTTTGGCTCTCAGCATTTGGCCATAGGGTATACTCCATTTTAATCTAATGGGATGTCCACTATTCGCATGTAGAATGCTATTACACGCGGTTGGCTTTCTGTAGATTTTCGAGCAAAGTCTGTTGTTTTTCACAAATACCTCCACATCCAGGAAGATCAGAGATTGAGAGCTGATTGTTGACGTGAAACTTAAGTTGTATTTGTTATTATTTAGAGATCCGATAAAGTTTTCCAATGAATTTTTGTTTCCGTCCCATATGACAAACAAGTCGTCTATGAAACGACACCAAAGTTTGATTTTTGGCCCTTCCGGATTCTCAAGATCTTTATTTATCACGTCGCTCTCCCACGCCCCCATTGAACGCGCTTTAAGTACTTCCTTCACTACCTCAATGCCATCCTCATGGCGAATTGAGGTATAGAGCGATGCAACATCGATTGTCGCCATTAGGTAAGATGGTTTCCATTCACATGTGGTGATTTTTTGTAAAAAGTCCATTGTATCCCTCAAAAATGAAGGTAGGTCTGTCACATAGTTCATAAGAAAGATATCTATGAATCTTGATGTAGATTCCAGGAGAGATCCTATCGAACTCACAATTGGTCTCCCTGGTGGGTGTTCAAGTGACTTATGAATTTTCGGAAGAAAATATATAGTTGCCATAATCGGATTGTCTGTTTTCAGGTAACTGTATTCATCAAAATCTAATAGACCTCTATCTTTCCAGTTTAATAACATAGAGTGATATTCATTTGTCCATTCTTCCATAGGGTTTATAGCCAACTTTTCATAGTGTTCATGGATTGTCAACTGCCTGTTCGCTTCCTCAATGTAGTTTGAAAGGTTTTGTATGACGAGGTTGCCCCCTTTATCCAAAGATTTAATGATTATTGATGTGTCATTTTTCAATTCCTTTATGGCTGTATATTCTTTAGGAGATAGATTTTGTTTCTTCATTTGATCGTTTCTTGCAGATTTTCTCGCAATTTTCGTTATCTCCTCGACCATAAGTTCTTGGAATAGGTCCACTTTGTTGCCTGGCGGGAGTTGCGGGCAGAATTTTGAGTTTCTTTTCAACCCGCTGTTACCTCCTAGATTAGTCACTATTCCAATGTTTTTACAAAAGTCAATTTCCATTGTAGGAGTTATCGTGTGGTCCTCTTGGCTGATGGAGGGGGTTTCTTTAATAGATGCTAGAGTTATCATAGCCGTTAAGTCTTTTTGTGCGACAGTTGATGTAGGTTCATTTGTTTTCAAAACATATGGTTTTTTGTTGCTTTGGTTTTTCTCGGCAAAATATTTCTTTAATTTCACTTTCCTACAAAATTTGTAGAGGTCAATGCGTGCATTGGGTGCATTTATGGTTTTTGTTGGGCAAAATGAAAGACCTCTATTTAAGAGTTTTAGTTGTGTATCCGACAATTGTTTATTAGATAAATTTATAACTATATTGTTGGATATTGACCTTTTCTTTTTCATAGCTACTTTTGCCTTCCTTTGCCTCGCTTTGCTTTTACTTCTTTTACCACCCCTTCTGGTTTTTGGTTGGTCGGGGGTTTCTTTGGTGGTCGCTGTTCCCTTCCCCAAGCATTGGATCTGCCTCTTCCTCTTTGTCGCGTGACCATGTGTGCTAGTTTGATCTCCCCCCGAAAATCCAATGGTGTTGCAATGGATTCTCCTTCAACAGAGCTCACTTCCGAGCTATCCACTTCCTCCGTTGGTTCATTGGTTCTATCTGTGTTTTTGTCCATGGCAACATGACTTCTTAAGGTGTCGTACTTGCGGGCGAATGTGTAGATTCGTCCGTTCATATAGTCCAACCTATCCCTAGTGAACTTATTGGCCTTTCTCTGTTCCACCTCCATTTCATGTTTAGCCACCTTCCTTTCCATGTTTTCAATTGCCTCTTTACTCTCCTCTGATGTAGGGATGTCCGCGAGTTCTGATTCTAGTGCTGTTATTATGCTCGTGATTTTTTCTAACTTCCTCTCGGCGTGGATGATTAGAGTCCTCATTAGTTTGAAAGAGCATTCATTTGTGTCTGTCTGCCATAGTTTTATCAGGTCCGTATCCAAATCATTTAAGGTTGGCATTATTAGAATTCTCAGGCCACGCGGGACCCTCTTGTATTCAATATATTTTTCTAAAGATGTTTTTTCCCACCATTTGTTGATTTCTTGGATTCGCTGTATTTGCAGTTCTCTTATTATATTGGCACTTGTTCTTTCTTTTGTTCTTTCTCCTCCATCCCCTTTGGCATCAGAGGTCATTAAGGGGGGATTATCATCATTCAGAAGCTCGCTCGCTCGCCCTTAATTGGCGATTTCTTGATCTTTCTGCCATTTTTTCAAGCTATGCAGGGTTGATTTATTGACTTTCTAGTTGATACACTATTTCAATGGCCAGGAATGTGAGAAGTTGGCCTGATAGGTGATGTTTCCAATTCTGGAACCACCGGTTATCAGACCAAACAATCCCTTATGGTGTCTGGTTGTAAGTCAACCTTATTAGACAAGCTATCCTAGGGGTAGCATGGACTAAGCAGCCTTAAGGCTTAACTTAAGAGGTCGTGTTAAGCGAGCTGTTTTACCACATACAATCCTGTAATATCAAATGAAAGGACACCACACAAGTATATATTATAAAAATATATGTATTTATTACTAAAAACAATCCCCAGTATTCTTTATGAATAAAGGGGCACAAGCGTTAAATCAAAAGCACAGTTTAAACATATAAAGTTGCACAAATATGGATGAGGGCGGGGGGCCACTCAAACCATATACTAAACAAGTGGTATAAGAGATACCAATCGAACAGTGGTTAGGCCTAGGGCCTAGGGAATCGCTGGGAGCAGTCCGGACAAGCAATGCTGAAGTCGGGAGAGGCCCACGGGATTCGGGTGCAGTGCGGAAAGCGCACGCATGCACCAATGTTAACCAATGGTGCGTAAAAGTTGTAAAGTTAAAGTTTAAGGACACTTCCGCTGAACCTAGAGGAACAAAACTTGAGACACAGACCCTAGAGATGTGTACCAGTGTGGGAACACCGGCGGAGCAAAGTTACCTCACCCACAGGAAGCGGGTGCATAGGGTCGAAGTTGAGTCGGGTTTCGTCACGCAGGCTCTTGGTGCTTGAAGCTGAAGGGGCTGCAGGCGGGGTGAAAGAGAAGTGTCCGGTGGAGTCCAAGGGTGGACTCAAGTCGAAAAGTACCTGAAAGCAGAGGGGACAGAGTCTGGGTCACTCAGCAGTGACCAGGGTGGAACCAGGACGGAACCAGGCAATGTCGGGCGCAATCAGGTGGTCGTTGAGGAGCTTCTCTCCGCTGTCACGTGGGCTCTGGGGCATCTACGAAGTCCAGGAGCAGGTCACGATCTGTCCCACGCAGGCTCTCGCCGTCGGCGCTGTCGGCTTCAAGATTGGAGCAAACAACACTTGGCAAAAGCAATCCACGCGGAACCGGGAGATTGCTTCCCACTCGAACCAGGAGGGTCAGAGTGGGGGCTCCTTTGTAGGGGAGCTGGTGCAAATCTGGAGCAACCAGAATCGCAAGTCGAATTTCAAGTTTCGTCGGCACAGGGGCCACAAGCCGGCTGGCAAGTGACCGGGCCAACGCGTTGAGCCAAAAGAAGCAGAAGGGCCCCACGCAGCACTCGTCGAGTGTGGAGGGCTGAACTTCGGTGCAAGAGTGGCTCAGGGTTGGGGCTTCTCAAACCCCGGTGTACAGCTTCGAAGGTCACTCGTGGGCTGCACGGTCAGCGTCTCGTGGTCAATTCAAGATGGCGTGCCCCACGCTTCCGGTCGCCTCCACGGGTCTCAGCTCTGCAGGTACTGTGGATCGGGCTGTTAGAAGGCAGGCAAGCTTGATCTTGTCGATCTCTGTCGCTCGAGTTCCGGCGGGAACTGCGACAAAGCAGACATCGATGGCTGGATGGTGCCTGTTTGCACAGGGTGGTCACTCCTTGACCACAAGGGAGATTCTTCGGGCTTCTACGTCGAGTAGGATGTCGAAGGGTCCAGAGTTTTGTTTCTTATGTTTCATCAGGAAAATCTGAAGTGCATTGGCACTGCTCCCACTCTTATTCGAATCTGGGGGGCTGGATTACCTGCTAGGTCCCCTCCTATTTGTGGGACCCAGAAAGGGGGTGGATACACCCCTTTCCTTTGATCCAGGCCGCCCTGGCACGAGGGCTGGAGTGCCCCAGAACCGGTTTGGCCGGATTATGCAAGGGGCAGCCTGGTGCTCCCCATGCAGTGTCTGGTTTCTTTCAAACCTCCCTGCTACAATCCACTATCTCCTGTCGGGGGGGTTGTAACACCCCCCTGCGACAGGAAACCCTTTGTCCAGGCCCCATTTGGCTGAGTTTCGGTCAGCTTCAGGGGGTCAGACTCGTGTCTGTGGCAGAGGCATCCATTTTGTGGATCCAAGGTCCTTTTAGAAATTAACCGCATTTAAGTAAAGTAACATGTCTTACCCCTCTAGAGGGGTGGAATGCTATCCCCGTCGCCAGAACTGGCGAGGGGATAGTATTCCAAATCGTATGACACCTTACACGACATGTTTTGATAAAGCCAAACCAAAGTTGCTATATAACCGCGAGGATTATAATGCACTTAAGAGTATATGGTATGGCATTATCCTGAAATAGCTTAGGGAGTGGTTCCCGACAGCTGCAGACAGGCTCAGCTCATGCTAGAGCTCCATCTCACATTAAACCACGCACTCTGCCTCCAGGATTGATGAGGCCTTCCATAGGAGTGGCTCACAGGTTAATATGTGTCCAGATATAGGGTTAGATATAGGTATACTATACCTAAGTAAGGGGTGATTACACCACCTTACCCCAGCTGAGTGATCAGCCAGTTGTGTCAATTTAAGAACCAGCTAGGGGTGGCAAAAGATATGCTGCAGCCCCTGGTAGGCCTTGGTGGCTCCTATGCCCTGGGCACCTATAGTGCATTAGACAGGGGCTGACAAGGAGTCCATTTCCAATTGTGGTATGTGCCTATAGCACATGTATCATTAATTTAGTGAGAGAACCGCAGGCTGTGGGTCTGATCAGCAGGCCCACAGCCTCAGTAGTCGAAAACCAGTGAAGCAAAAAGCAAAAATTTGGGGTGACCATAGGATAGCAGACCCTACTCTCCTACACAACCCCCCCCCCAAACGCAGGGACATTAAACTAACCTTGACCAGATAAGTCTTCATGTTCTAAGTGGAAGTACCTGGAGAGACCATCTGCATTACCATGGTCAGTCCCTGGGCGGTGCTCCACTGTAAAGTCCATCCCCTGTAGGGAAATGGACCACCTGAGCAGTTTGGGATTTTCACCCTTCATCTGATTGAGCCACAAGAGGGGCTTATGGTCTGTCTGAACTAGGAAGTGAGTTCCAAACAAGTAGGACCTCAACTTCTTCAGGGCCCAAACCACAGCAAAGGCCTCCCTCTCAATGGCTGACCAACGTTTCTCTCTGGGGGTCAGCCTTCTGCTAATAAAAGCAATGGGCTGGTCTTGACCATCTTGATTAAGTTGTAAGAGCACAGCTCCCACCCCCAACTCAGAAGCATCTGTCTGTACAATGAACTGTTTGGAGTAGTCAGGACTCTTCAGGATAGGTGCAGAGCACATGGCCTTCTTCAGGTCATCAAATGCCTTTTGACAGCTAACTGTCCACTGAACCTTTTTTGGCATCTTCTTGGATGTCAAGTCATTTAATGGTGTCACTATAGACCCATAGTTTTTCACAAACTTTCTGTAATACCCAGTCAGGCCCAAGAAGGCTCTGACTTGTGTGTGGGTAACTGGAGGAGCCCAGTCCTGTATGGTCTGGATTTTGCTCTCCAGTGGCTGAACCTGACCCCCACCTACTAGGTGGCCCAGGTACACAACCTTACTCTGCCCTATCTGGCACTTAGTAGCCTTGATAGTTAGGCCTGCCTTTTGCAGAGCCTCCAAAACCTTCTTCAGGTGGATCAGGTGATCCTCCCAGGTGGAGCTAAAGACAGCAATATCATCTAGATATGCTGCACAAAAGTCATCCAACCCAGCAAGGACTTGGTTCACCAACCTTTGGAAAGTGGCAGGTGCATTCTTCAAACCAAAGGGCATTACCACAAACTGATAATGTCCACTAGGGGTAGAGAATGCTGTTTTGGCTTTTGACTCCTCAGCTAGTCTGATTTGCCAGTAGCCAGCTGTCAAATCAAATGTGCTCAGAAACTTGGCAGAAGCCAATCTGTCAATGAGCTCATCTGCTCTTGGAATGGGGTGAGCATCTGTCCTAGTGACAGCATTGAGACCCCTGTAGTCCACGCAAAACCTCATTTCTCTCTTTCCATCTTGGGTATGAGGTTTTGGCACAAGGACTACTGGGCTGGCCCATGGGCTCTCTGATGGCTCAATCACTCCAAGCTCCAACATCTTTTGCACCTCAGCCTTGATGCAATCCCTGACATGGTCAGGTTGCCTGTAGATCTTATTCTTCACAGGCAGACTGTCACCAGTGTCCACCACATGTGTGCACCAGTCAGTCTGGCTGGGTGTGAGTGAAAACAAATGCCTGTGGGCCTGCAAAACCTGTCTGCAGTCCCTCTGTTGCTGGTCAGTGAGGCTGCCTGCCAAGGCTACTCCATCAACTGAACCATCATCAGGGTTCTGAGAAAGCAGGTCTGGGAGAGGGTCACTCTCTTCCTCCTGATTCCCATCTGTGGCCATGAGCAAGCTCATGTCCTCCCTGTCCACAAATGCTTTCAAACGATTCACATGGATTACCCTGTGAGGGCTCCTAGGGGTTCCCAAGTCAACCAGATAGGTGACTTCTCCCTTTTTCTCAATGATAGGATAGGGTCCACTCCATTTGTCCTGGAGTGCTGCTGGGGCCACTGGCTCCAGTACCCACACCTTCTGTCCTGGTTGGAACTCTACCAGTACAGCCTTTTGGTCATGCCAAGCTTTTTGTAATTCTTGGCTGGCCTCCAGGTTTTTGGATGCTCTCTCCATGTATTCAGCCATCCTGGAGCGGAGACCAAGTACATAGTCCACAATGTCTAGTTTGGGCTTTTTGAGAGGTAACTCCCATCCTTCCTTCACCAAACACAATGGACCCCTCACAGGGTGGCCAAACAAAAGTTCAAAAGGGCTGTAGCCAACCCCCTTCTGTGGGACCTCTCTGTAAGCAAAGAGCAAGCAGGGTAAAAGAATGTCCCATTTCCGCCTAAGCTTCTCTGGTAATCCTTTTATCATTCCCTTCAGGGTCTTGTTGAATCTCTCCACAAGCCCATTGCACTGTGGGTGATAGGGTGTGGTAAACTTGTAGTTCACCCCACACTCCTTCCACATTGCCTTCAGATAGCTAGACATAAAATGTGTGCCCCTATCTGATAGTACCTCCTTTGGAAAGCCCACTCTTGAGAAAACTGCAATGAGGGCTTTTGCCACCACAGGTGCTGTGGTGGTCCTCAGGGGGATAGCCTCTGGATACCTGGTGGCATGATCCACTACCACCAGTATAAATCTGTTTCCAGATGCTGTTTGAGGATCCATGGGACCCACAATATCTATTCCAACTCTTTCAAAGGGTACCCCCACCACAGGTAGTGGTATGAGGGGGGCCTTTGTTGTGCCACCTGACTTACCACTGGCTTGGCAAGTGACACAGGAGCGACAAAACTCCTTGACATTTTCTGACATATGAGGCCAGTGAAAGTGTGAAACAAGCCTGTCCCACGTCTTGTTCTGGCCTAAGTGTCCTGCAAGGGGAATATCATGGGCCAAGGTAAGGAGGAAGCCCCTAAACTTCAGAGGTATAACCAACCTCCTGGCTGTACCAGGCTTGGGGTCTCTAGCCTCTGAGTAAAGGAGTCCATCATCCCAATACACAGTATGGGTACCTTGGGCATCCCCAGCAGCCTCAGCAGCAGCCTGCTGTCTGAGGGGTTCAAGGGAAGGGCAATCTAGTTGAGCCTGCCTCAGGTCTGCCCTTGAGGGTCCCCCTGTCCCCAGAAACTCAACCTGGTCAGGTTCAAGTTCCTCAGAGACAGTCTCCTCTTGGACTGCAGAATCAGTTTCCTCTGAAACTTGATCCTCAACCTGGGGCAAGGTGGAAGGCTCAGCCTTTCCTCTCTTGCTCCTTCTCTTGGGTTGTGGTTGGTCTATTGTTCCAAGATCCACCACTGGTTCAGGAAGGCACTTCTTAGCCTGAGACCTTGTCACTGCAAGGACATGAACTGAAATCCCTAGCATTTCTGCATGAGTCCTGTACTCCACTTCTGACCAAACTGAGCTTTCAAGATCATTGCCTAACAAACAGTCTACTGGGAGGTCTGCACTCACAACAACTTTCTTTAGGCCATTTACCCCTCCCCAGGAGAAGTTCACAACTGCCACACTATGGGAAGTAGTGGAGTTGCTTGCATTGGTCACTAGGTAACTTTCACCTAGCACAATCTGTCCAGGGTCCACAAAGTCAGGTGTCACCATTGTGACACTGGCACATGTGTCCCTGTAGGCCTGAGCCAGTTTCTCATTGATTAAAGGCGTCTGCCTATATTTGCCCAGGTTACTGGGACTCACTGTAGTGGACAAAGCTAGGTCCACATCATATAGGAGAACTGCCTGAGTAGGGATTCTGACTAGGCCAGATCCTACTTCAGTACCCAGGGTTAACCCTACTACACCCTTTGGCTGTGTTCCACCACTGTTAACTGTACTAGGGGGTGCAGGTGCTTTAGGAGCTGCAGTGGTGGGGACTGGATTTGTCTTGGTGCATTCACTGCCCCAGTGTGAAACTGATTTGCAGGTATTACACCAAGGCTTCTTTGGGCCATTATTCTTCTTCTTCTTGTTTCCATTTTGGGAACCACCCTCCTTACTATTAGTTTGGGGGCCTGAAGACTTCTGGTCTTTTTCTTTCTCTTTCTGATTTCCACCCTTCTGGTCTGTTTTCTTCTGGTCACCACCTTGGTTCTGGGGTTTCTGCTTAATCCTTGTTCTGACCCATTTGTCTGCCTTCTTTCCCAATTCTTGGGGAGAGGTCAGATCAGAGTCAATAAGGTATTGATGCAACAGCTGGTTTGTACAGTTATTAAGGATCTGTTCTCTCATGATAAGATTGTACAATCCTGTATAGTCTGAAACTTTACTTCCCTGCAACCAACCCTCCAGAGCCTTAGTGGCACAATCTACGAAATCAGTCCAGTCTTGAGTCTGTGCTTTTTGGGTGTCTCTGAACAACAACCTGTATTGCTCAGTGGTTAGGCCAAACCCTTCAATAAGAGCACTCTTCAAGACAGAGTAGTTTTTGGCATCCTCAGGTCTAACTGTGAGGAGCCTGTCCCTCCCTTTCTCTGAAAAGGAGTACCATAAAATTGCAGCCCACTGATCCTGAGGAACCTGCTGTACCATGCAGGCTCTCTCAAGAGCAGTCATCCATTTGTGGATGTCATCCCCTTCCTTGTAGGGGGCCACAATTTTTGTCAGGTTTCTATTATCATAGCTCCTGTCTTTTTCTCTAGGAATATTGCTGCCACCAGTGGCATCTAAGCCACACAATTTCTGCTCTCTTGCCAAGGCAAGTCTAGCTTGAGCCAAGGCTACCTCCTCCCTCTCTATTTGGAGTTTGACAGCCCTCATTCTGGCCCTATGCTCTATCTTCTGAGAGGCAGTCATACCTCTCTGAGATTCTCTTGAGGCACTAGAAATATGAGAGTCCCCTGAGGGAGATCTCACTCTTCTGTTGCCTGGGAGAATGACATGGTGGGATCTGGGGAGGTGCTGGCCCTCTCCATTTCCCAGTAGGTCTAAGTTGGCCTGGTTAAGCCTGGCTACTAGGACCTGGCTACCCCTCTGATCCTGTTTTTCTGGGTCCTCGACATCTGAGTCCTCCTCCTCCTCCTCTTCTTTCTCTTCTTCTTCCTCTGGAGTTACAGGAGTCCATCTCCTGACTCTAAGGGAACTGCATTCGCCTTCTCTAAGTCATCCTGTTCTAGAATGGCTATCAGGATAGGACTGGTGGGACTTCTGCCCCTTTTTAACCCTCTTGAGATGCACAAGGCAATCAAGTCCTTTCGGGTTAATTTGTCATAGCTGGAAGTTGCCTCGGTAAGGTCAACTGTCACATGAGCAGACCCTGAGGCTTTTCCTGTGTCAGACATGACTCTAGTGTGGTGTAAGTAATGCACCTACCTACACTAAGTGTTTCCCTACTGTACCTTGCTAGTGAGTTGTAGTCAGGGTGTGCTAATCCCTTTAATCTACAACTACTAAGTTCAGTAGAACTTAAATATGCTAAGCTTTTGATTTATATGTACCTAGAGGTACTTGATGTGATCTTTCAATTTGATAAAAGATTGCAATGGTAAAACAACAGCAAGCTCAAATCCGCACCGCTGCTCACCAATGTGCGAAGTTGGCCTGATAGGTGATGTTTCCAATTCTGGAACCACCGGTTATCAGACCAAACAATCCCTTATGGTGTCTGGTTGTAAGTCAACCTTATTAGACAAGCTATCCTAGGGGTAGCATGGACTAAGCAGCCTAAAGGCTTAACTTAAGAGGTCGTGTTAAGCAAGCTGTTTTACCACATACAATCCTGTAATATCAAATGAAAGGACACCACACAAGTATATATTATAAAAATATATGTATTTATTACTAAAAACAATCCCCAGTATTCTTTATGAATAAAGGGGCACAAGCGTTAAATCAAAAGCACAGTTTAAACATATAAAGTTGCACAAATATGGATGAGGGCGGGGGGCCACTCAAACCATATACTAAACAAGTGGTATAAGAGATACCAATCGAACAGTGGTTAGGCCTAGGGCCTAGGGAATCGCTGGGAGCAGTCGGGACAAGCAATGCTGAAGTCGGGAGAGGCCCACGGGATTCGGGTGCAGTGCGGAAAGCGCACGCATGCACCAATGTTAACCAATGGTGCGTAAAAGTTGTAAAGTTAAAGTTTAAGGACACTTCCGCTGAACCTAGAGGAACAAAACTTGAGACACAGACCCTAGAGATGTGTACCAGTGTGGGAACACCGGCGGAGCAAAGTTACCTCACCCACAGGAAGCGGGTGCATAGGGTCGAAGTTGAGTCGGGTTTCGTCACGCAGGCTCTTGGTGCTTGAAGCTGAAGGGGCTGCAGGCGGGGTGAAAGAGAAGTGTCCGGTGGAGTCCAAGGGTGGACTCAAGTCGAAAAGTACCTGAAAGCAGAGGGGACAGAGTCTGGGTCACTCAGCAGTGACCAGGGTGGAACCAAGACAGAACCAGGCAATGTCGGGCGCAATCAGGTGGTCGTCGAGGAGCTTCTCTCCGCTGTCACATGGGCTCTGGGGCATCTACGAAGTCCAGGAGCAGGTCACGATCTGTCCCACGCAGGCTCTCGCCGTCGGCGCTGTCGGCTTCAAGATTGGAGCAAACAACACTTGGCAAAAGCAATCCATGCGGAACCGGGAGATTGCTTCCCACTCGAACCAGGAGGGTCAGAGTGGGGGCTCCTTTTCAGGGGAGCTGGTGCAAATCTGGAGCAACCAGAATCGCAAGTCGAATTTCAAGTTTCGTCGGCACAGGGGCCACAAGCCGGCTGGCAAGTGACCGGGCCAACGTGTTGAGCCAAAAGAAGCAGAAGGGCCCCACGCAGCACTCGTCGAGTGTGGAGGGCTGAACTTCGGTGCAAGAGTGGCTCAGGGTTGGGGCTTCTCAAACCCCGGTGTACAGCTTCGAGGGTCACTCATGGGCTGCACGGTCAGCGTCTCGTGGTCAATTCAAGATGGCGTGCCCCACGCTTCCGGTCGCCTCCACGGGTCTCAGCTCTGCAGGGACTGTGGATCGGGCTGTTAGAAGGCAGGCAAGCTTGATCTTGTCGATCTCTGTCGCTTGAGTTCCGGCGGGAACTGCGACAAAGCAGACGTCGATGGCTGGATGGTGCCTGTTTGCACAGGGTGGTCACTCCTTGACCACAAGGGAGATTCTTCGGGCTTCTACGTCGAGTAGGATGTCGAAGGGTCCAGAGTTTCGTTTCTTATGTTTCATCAGGATAATCTGAAGTGCATTGGCACTTCTCCCACTCTTATTCGAATCTGGGGGGCTGGATTACCTGCTAGGTCCCCTCCTATGGGTGGGACCCAGGAAGGGGGTGGATACACCCCTTTCCTTTGATCCAGGCCGCCCTGGCACGAGGGCTGGAGTGCCCCAGAACCGGTTTGGCCGGATTATGCAAGGGGCAGCCTGGTGCTCCCCATGCAGTGTCTGGTTTCTTTCAAACCTCCCTGCTACAATCCACTATCTCCTGTCGGGGGGGTTGTAACACCCCCCCTGCGACAGGAAACCCTTTGTCCAGGCCCCATTTGGCTGAGTTTCGGTCAGCTTCAGGGGGTCAGACTCGTGTCTGTGGCAGAGGCATCCATTTTGTGGATCCAAGGTCCTTTTAGAAATTAACCGCATTTAAGTAAAGTAACATGTCTTACCCCTCTAGAGGGGTGGAATGCTATCCCCGTCGCCAGAACTGGCGAGGGGATAGTATTCCAAATCGTATGACACCTTACACGACATGTTTTGATAAAGCCAAACCAAAGTTGCTATATAACCGCGAGGATTATAATGCACTTAAGAGTATATGGTATGGCATTATCCTGAAACAGCTTAGGGAGTGGTTCCCGACAGCTGCAGACAGGCTCAGCTCATGCTAGAGCTCCATCTCACATTAAACCACGCACTCTGCCTCCAGGATTGATGAGGCCTTCCATAGGAGTGGCTCACAGGTTAATATGTGTCCAGATATAGGGTTAGATATAGGTATACTATACCTAAGTAAGGGGTGATTACACCACCTTACCCCAGCTGAGTGATCAGCCAGTTGTGTCAATTTAAGAACCAGCCAGGGGTGGCAAAAGATATGCTGCAGCCCCTGGTAGGCCTTGGTGGCTCCTATGCCCTGGGCACCTATAGTGCATTATACAGGGGCTGACAAGGAGTCCATTTCCAATTGTGGTATGTGCCTATAGCACATGTATCATTAATTTAGTGAGAGAACAGCAGGCTGTGGGTCTGATCAGCAGGCCCACAGCCTCAGTAGTCGAAAACCAGTGAAGCAAAAAGCAAAAATTTGGGGTGACCATAGGATAGCAGACCCTACTCTCCTACACCAGGTGTGTGTTGTTTCTTTTGATTTACTAGGGATAATCAGCTCCCTTCTTCCAAAGTGTGCTGACCCCTCACAACGTGTCTGTTGCTTCCTATTGAACACTCTGTGTTCCTTTGGTTTCCAGAAATGCTGCACTGCCCCTTTAAGGATTTTCTGTTGTTCGCCGATGACGCCGATGACGTGTATTCTCGGCTTCCTTCCCGGGTGACTTGTTAATTCCTCCCGCTTAACTCGGGTGTGGCCAGGCTCCGTGCATTAAAGGTGAGCGCTCTTGTGTCAAAGAGAATTAATTCTCCTAGATTAATTCATGCGCTACAACCCGGCTTCGCTTTACAGGGGTTTCGTTTCCCGACAGGTAGCTGTCCCCTCACCCCGCCCGAACGCAGCCTCCACCGCGTTGCAAAGTCGAGCGAGTTCGACATACACCACGCCGGTTCACTCACCCCTGATTCAGCCGCCTTTGCACTCTCCCGATGATATCTTCTCACTGCGAGTCACTCCCGCAGCCTCGTTCACCGGGGCGCCCGGCTTGCAGCAGAAGCGTCAGTCGTTTTCCTCAATTTTTAATTTTTAGAAATCACTGGATTACGATCTCCCAATCATTCACGACCGCCTCGCCTCTTCCTGGAGTGCCTGTGTTGCGTGTTCCAGTGCACACGCAAAATTTCACATCAGCTTCTTTTCTCACGATTTCCGCAGATAAAGACACGGCACAGCAGCAGTTTCTCTTTCACGATTTTTTAATTACACACCATGTGCAATGAAAAGTGCATCAGATGGACGGTCTACGCGTTTCGGCTTCCTGCCTTCAACTGGACCATAGAGTCCCTTGGTCTAGACCTCATTTAAATATAGTGCAGTGTATAAGTACCCTCTACCATTTCCATGGTCATCTAGACCTCCAACCCTGCATAGTCTGTTTTCTGGCTATTACATAATCGAGATCAAATGAGTATTTACAATTTATGTAAAGTACAATTACACACATGTTTACCACAATTTAATTATTTACAATCTAATCAGATAATTTCCTAAACCCAGTTAATTAATATGAATATTTGTTCGTTCCAGTAAAGTACTAACTTTGTATTATACTGGGGAGGTGGATGAAGCAGGGAGATGGAGAAAAGAAGAAGAATAGAAATTTTTCAAATAACATTACGAATTATAATGACTATTCAACCTACTATATACAATTATATACAATTTAGATCATTTTCAACTCTTCCCTCATCTCGTTTTTTGATTAGGAGGTATGAGAGCTTATATATATATATATATATATATATTATTTTATCATGGAGTTTCTTCTTTAAAGATATTTTTAGCAGATTTAATTTAACATTATATATTTTTAAAATGTCTTTTTACATTTTTTGTTGTGCTTTCTTTTCTTTTAACCCCTTGCATGCTCATGACGGAACGGTTCCGTCATGAGCGTCGGTTGAGCTGTGCTCATGACGGAACGGTTCCGTCATGAGCCCCTAAGGCTCATTAGAACATCCAGCACAGCGCGAAAATTCGCGCCGCGCTGAAGGGGTTAAATAGCTATATTCCTTAATCTTTTTTAACATTTATTTTTTGATATATTTACATATTTGTAATAGTTGAATAAATTGAAGATACGCTTTCATTTTTTACTTAAAATTATTAATTATGTTTGTGATGCTTTATTTTGTATGCAAATTACTATTTCTGAGTAAAATAAATGTATTGTCATTTATAATTTAACATTAAAATTACATTCTAGTGAATTATGTTTTTATAAAGCTGTGTATTTTATCAAAAACATTAAGGTAGGAAATCATTCTTTATTTGCTATATTTTCATAGTATATGCTTTTAAATCTAATCATTTATAACGAAAATCTACTTTCATTTAAATTATAATATTGTTAATTACAAAAAAATATTCATAATCAGCATTATAATGTTGATATTTTAACAGCATTTTTTACCACAATATTTGTGTATTTTACATTAGAAAATGTGTAAAGTCAATATTTTTGTGGACGATATTTTTACCATGGTTTGCCTACAGACCAAATGGCCTGAACCAGATTGTGCAAACAGAAAGGTACTTTCTGCGCTATCCGAGGTTTGCAGGTCACACCCAATAGATACCTCCCATTGATTTTGACATTTGGAGCTGAGGGGTATATTTATGAAGAAGTGGTGGAGCACGGCATTAGCCACCTTAGCTTAACGCAGCGCTCCGCCACTTCAAAAACGCAGGGTTGCACCATATATACAAGGATATGGTGCAGCCCTGTGTTTCCCCCTGCACTGGCGCTAATATTAGCTGCCTATCGCCAACGCATACACTCTTGCACCATAGTGCAAGGGTGCCTGTGTTGTAGGGTAAGATTGTTTATGTCCTTTCCTGCACATAAACAATCTGAAATGGCATTTTGAAACGTATGTGTGCTGCTTAATTCAGCACATATAGAAGTTGCAAAATGTCATTTTTTAAATTGATAGTTTATATGCAGGAATGGTCACCCTCCTACACATAAACAATCAATGGCCTTTTGCAGTTTCTGTGTGCTGCAGAACGCAGCACACATTGAAACAGCAACAACGAGGAGAAATTAAACATCTCTCTTCATTGTGCCTGTTTAAAACCAGGTTTTCCCTAGTCTTAATTTTGGCGCTTCCCCATATTTACACCGCCCTTGTAAATATAGGGCATGCTCAAAATCAATTGGTGTTGTGGTGGAACGTCCACTGCAACACCCATTGCCCACCCTTTTCACGCTAAGTATAGGGTGAAAGGGGGCCTTATTCACAAGGCGCGATAAGCCATGTTAAGTGGCTTAATTCAGCCTTGAGAATAAGGCGAAGCCCCCATCGCCACCACAAAATCAGAAAAAGTGCCGTTGTGGTGGCAATAGGGGCTTGTAAATATGCCCCTGAATGTCTATACTGCCACAAATCTGCTTGAGCCCCATAGCTGTGGATGCAAGACATGATGGTGCTTTCTGGCCATCAGAAGCATATCTGCCAGATGAGTACATCATTTCACCTTGAGTAGTCGGTTGACTTATCTATCCAAAAAGGCCCTGAAATAACTTGTAAAAGGTAAAGTAGCCACAACACACATCTGACCCCCAGCTGTGCATGTGCAGCAGATGCATTTCTCCTAGGAATGTGTGAATCACATGTGACAACCCGTACGAAACCTATTATTGAATTGTACGTACTTTTCTTATTTATGTATGAAAGCCCTGGAAATTACCTGTAGGGATGGGACCAGGACACATGCGCTAAGTACAAGGTGTACCCTATCCGCCATAGAAAAAACTTATTATTTTACTAGCTAGTGAGGAAGACTATATTTCTGCACCCACTTAATACTTTTTTTTATTTAATTAAAATATTTGTCGAGATGCAGCAAAACGTATCTACAGTGTTGTCCTCTTATTGGACGTTTTTCCTTTCTATATGTTTATTCATGATATATTTATTTTGTGCAAAGACAATATTATTGAGGCAATGTGTTGGACTTGATTAAAAAAAAAACATAACTCGCCAATATATTTACATTATGCTCATGTCTAAAGAGATTTTAATGGTCACATTTTTGCTGTTGAAAAGGGAGAGGAGTTGGCCTAACGGCTAGGGCGCTCGACCTAGGACCTGGGGAACTGGGTTTGAGTCTCAGTAACGACGCCAAAACCTCCTGTGATTCTGGGCAAATCACTTAATCTCCCCGTGCCTAAAATGAAAGTAACTGGAAACGTAAAATGTAACGTAACTGGAAAAATATGTAAAGCGCCCCGATACCTGATTCGGTTCGGGTCTAGTTTGCGCTATATAAAAACTCTGCCAAAAAAAAAAAAAAAGGTCCAGCCATTCAAATGGCTGCTAGTGCAGACAGTTTGATAAAATACCCACAATGAGAGTGCAGGGGGGCAAGATGGCGCGGAGCAGCGGTAGTGGACTCGCCACTATCTACACTTCACATTCTACTTCGCTCTCAATTTACCGGCATGTCCCCCCCATTCTTACCAACGATAACCTGCAAAGACATCTACTTTATCCATCAGTGTGCCAGGGATGCGACGAGACCTTTACAGGTATCTCCAGCGTGCGTTACTCGCGGCTTGGCGGCGCCAGTCAGCGAGAGGAGAGTTGGCTCTGTGAAAAACCCGAGCAGAGATCCGTTGGCGGCATCAGCAAGCCGAGCAGCACAGCTGGGCTACGTTATAGCCGACTACAAACGGTGGTAGGTCGGACCTCCTACCACAAGATGCAGAAGCCCACAGCCGCAGCTGCCCAGGAAACGGCCCAGAGCCGAGGAGCCGTCACATCACCAGCGTTTCCGAATGCTCAAAGCAGCAGAGACGCTGACAATTTACTACATGCCAAAACTGCAGCAGGAGAAGGCGCTGGGATTACGTTAACCATTGCTCCAGCCCAGGATTCTGCACAACCCCTCTCAGTGTATTCTGGGAGTAGTAGTTCTTAGTTCTTCCACTGGCACTATCCCGAAAATTCACGGCATTTTTAAGAAAATAAATAAAAGTGTCAACAATCAGAAAGGAAAAGAAAATCAAGGAGTAATCCTGGAACAACCTAAACAGCCTGAGCAACCTGTAATTCAACAACAACTGATTATGACCAGCAACCTCTCAGTAAATCTCTGCAGTCCTATACAGGCTATCTCTGGACCCACCGAGCAGGTACCCCAGGACGAACCTATATTGGCTTCATCTTTAAATCAAGATAAAGAAAGTGATACTATAACCAATCATGTTGATGGCGCTATTCCACCAGTACAGCAGCCACAGCCAGAGGGGGATCTGCCCTCCGATACCCTACTGCAAGAATCTGTACAATTAGTAGAGACTATAGAAGCAGCCAATATGCGAGAAGAAGCGGAATCTACCGACTCGGCTGGCCAATTTTATTCGATGTCGGACTTATCGAATGCGCTGGAAGTTGGTAGCTGCTATGGAGATGGAGATGGAGACGGAGAAGGTGGCGGTGAGTGGGGGGACGAAGAAAGTGGGAAGAGTGTACATAGCTCCCCTCAGGATTCTGACTTTGATTGCGATAAATCTTCGGAGCGACCGGATTGGGGTGACGAGGAGCACACAGTTCTTACAGCCCACGATCCCCCCACGGAGCTAAATCCTACCCCCCTGTTATCAACCTCTCAGACCTATGCGGCACCTGAAATAACTTTAAATACTTTATATCAAGTTATGCTTCAGCATCGTGAAGAGACTAGAACTGAGAACTTACGCACACAAGGCACAGTTCGCCGTCTTCAAAATAATCTTCGTAGAGTTGGTAAAACTTGTAATGAAGTCTCAGCTAGAGTGGTAGAAGCAGAAGCTCGGATCTCAGCAATTGAGGATTCGATGACTCACCAGAACAAACAGCTGTCATCATTAGAGGGGTTAAAAGAGGAGATCAATTGGAAGCTTGTGGATCTTGAAAATAGGTCACGTAGGAACAACCTGCGTATCCTAGGTATTCCTGAAACTAGCGAAGGGGGAGATATTAGAAAATTCGTAGTAGATCTTTTTACCGAGGCCTTTCCCGAGCTTACCCAGTGGAAATGGCATATAGAACTCCAAAGGGTGCATAGATTCCCCTTTCAAAAGAATGTCAGAACCGATTCCAATGCTAAGCCAAGGGCTATCCTTATCTGCTTAAACAACTTTCCCGCAAGAGAAGCTATCTATGATCTAGCAAGGCCAGACAGGAAGCGTAGGGGGAAAGGCTTGGAGTTCTTTGACCGTCCTGATTATTGCCATTCTACAGTACAACTTAGATGGCAGTTTCGACAGTTGATTCCACTCTTTCAAGCAAAGGGAGCCCAAGCTTTTCTCCTTAACCCCGCTAAACTGAAGGTTATCTTTAAAGAGAAAACACATTTTCTAACTTCAGAGGGGGCAGCCAAAGAGTTACTCACATCTATTTGAGCAGATATAAAGTTAGACTCTTTACTTTGAGGCCTCTTTTTCAGGGGACATTTAGCAGTAATGATCTCTTTATGTTTGGTATCTCTCATGTATTAATCCCCCCTTTTTTTTAGATAAAGGAAGTTATAGACAATGGTTTCTTTAGTATAGTGTAGCATAGTGAAGTTTAGCGGCGAGACACACTAGTTGCATCTCACATTATCATCATGATGAGGGACTGTTTAGTCCCTTTGCCTCTACTGGGGAGGGGAAGGGGGTGGGGTGGGGTTCTGAGGGTGGGAAGGGGGTCGGTAGGGTGCGAGGTTGATCAGGAGAGGAAAAAATTCCATAAAATTAAAGCAGAGACCATATTGTTTGGTGTGCCAATATACTTAAATATGAATATGAAACTTACCCATAGAGGGCAGTTGTTGATATGCTTTATTGGAGATAAGCGTGAATTATGTCTAGTAAATATCATACTAATGAAATGACGGGGAAATTGAGGATTTGTTCATGGAATCTGTGTGGGCTAAATAATAAAAAGAAGAGGGGGGTATGTGCACAGATTATACAGTCTATGCGTATAGACCTGTTATGCATACAAGAGTCGCACCTGACCTGGAATGACCGGCATTGCTTTAATGATCTAGGTATGCACTTATTGGCTTGTACACGTCAAGGAACCACCACGAAAGGGGTGGCGATCCTCATCAGAAGAGGGTTAGGGTTTCTTAAGCGCAGCAAGGCCGATCCATATGGTAGATGGGTTATCCTGGAACTCAATATCGATAATAAAATCTACACTATTTGTTCAGTCTACGCTCCTAATACAGATGATCCTGCAATATTGAATTTCCTAAGTCTTGAGCTTGCGCAGTGGCCATCTCCCTTGATACTCTGTGGTGATTTTAACATTCATCTGTATGGGGGCCTAGATCTTTATAGCAGTGCCGATTATACAGGCTTACAGAAAAAATCCTTTAAAGCTTTAAAAGGGTTAATTAAAGAATATGGCCTGTCTGATGTCGCATTTATAAAGAATCCTATATCACCCGATTATACTTTTTACTCAGCACCGCGGTTGGATTATTTTTTCTTTAATACCTCTCTTATTGATAATACTGTATTTCAGACATTTCCCCGCATAATATCGGATCACAATCCCATTATGATAGAACTAAAAATTGATTCCAGTGCCAGCCTCAAGCAGTGGTCATTTGATCGGAAACTACTCGCGGATTCAAAATACATAGAACACATGGGCAAGTGGATTACGGAATTCTTTGAATTTAACAGAGGTAGTGCTCCCACTAAAATTGTATGGGATACTTTTAAAGCGGGGGTGAGAGGAGAGACCCTATCATATTCAATCAATAAACAGAAAATGAATCGTGATAAAATGGATCTTTTATATAAAGCTGTTCGAGAGTGGGAAGAGAAACTGATATCTGCAATTAGGAACAACCAGAATGTTGAAGCTATTAAATCCTCATTAGCCATTTATAAAGCCAAACTTTATGAAGTTTTTGCAGCCAAATTGGCAGAACAATCTGCAGTCATGAGGGCACAGATATACGAAATGGGGGAACAAACTGGGAGAGTTTTGGCAAAAAAGACGAGACAAAAAGCAGAATCAAATTTTATTGGTTCAATTAAAGATGCGACTGGTCAGTTACACACCCAACCCGACGAAATTCTAGATGTTTTTCGACAATTCTATAGTAAGCTATATGCTCAAGACACCCTAGACTATTCTAGTGATTTATTTCTGAACTTTACTCTTAATGATAACACGGCCAAACTCTCACTAGAACAGGCTCAGTCTTTAGATTTGGATATAATCTGGGAAGAGATAAACTCTGCGATATTATCTCTGACCATTGGTAAAGCTATGGGACCAGATGGGATTCCACTAGAATTTTATCGAATGTTTAGGAATGTGTTAAAACAAGACATGCTGATCACATTCTTGGATGCACAGAAAGGTGATACTCCTCCTTCGTGGGCTGAATCGATCATTATGGCATTTATTAAAAAGGATAAATCTCCCTCTGATCCGGCCTCTTATAGGCCGATATCATTGATAAACGCCGACAGTAAAGTCTTTTCTAAAATTCTAGCAACACGGCTATCCTCAATAATTTCTGATATAGTATCGCAATGGCAACATGGGTTCATACCCAAACGTGACACCACGGACCATGTCCGTCAAGTAATTGCTCTGCTGGATTGGGCTGAAGGTACAAATACATCAGTGGGGGTTACCGTTTTAGACGCCGAAAAGGCGTTTGATCGAGTGGCCTGGCCTTATCTTTGGGATCTATTAATATTTAAGGGGTTTGGACCAGGCATGATGAGAGCACTGAAAGCGTTGTATAATACACCTACCTCATCTATTAAAATTGGAGTAAACAAGTCAACCTCGTTTTCCATCTCCCGAGGTACTAGGCAGGGGTGCCCGGTCTCCCCGTTGCTATTCGCAATTTATATTGATACCTTTCTAAATAAACTAAATCATGCGCACGATATAACACCGGTGGTGGCGGCTGGCATACAGTACAGGGCACTGGCATATGCTGACGATGTGGTTGTTCTTACCACGGATATAGTTAAGGCAATCCCAAAGATAGAAGATCTGGCCAGTCAGTTTGGTGCCTTCTCGGGCTATAAACTAAATATGGCCAAGACACAAATCTTATTCACCGGCCACAACCCCCCATCTCTTCCTAATATAGTTCCTGTCGCGACATATTTGGGTATCAAGATCACAACACCAGTTTCACAAATCCTTGAAATAAATATTTTACCCATGATATAAAAGTCTGAAGCCATACTAGAGCGTCTTAATCATCTACACTTGTCTTTATATGGCAGGAACAATGTTATGAAGATGATGATTCTGCTGAAATTTTATACTTATTTCGCTGTATTCCTTTGGAGTTTCCTTCTCCCATTTTTAAACAATTAGAGAAAATGACAGGAAGATTTCTCTGGGTGTATAAACGACACCGACGAGCCTACCAAAAAATGATAATACCAAATGATAGGGGGGGCTGGGGCATTCCATATTTTTCTACTATTACTTATCATCAGTGCTCCAATTCATCTCCCCCTTAATTATTAGTGACAAGGCCCCGATATTGGACTCTCACTCCCCATCCATCTATGAACTGGTTCTAGGAGCAGAGGCTAAGGGTTGTCTATTAAAATTTATAGAGCCCAGCTACTATAAAAGAACTAAATTTAAGATTCTTAAAGCTGCTTTTAGGGCTTGGAAATCCATTAAACGCATTGTTGACATCCCCAGTATTACGAGATATACTCCCTTGCTGTCCCTTCATATCTTCCCATTTGTGGGCACAGATAATATTATGAAAAGATGGCGCAACCTTGGTATCACACAGCTTAGTGATCTTTTACAGGATAATAAACTGGTATCATTTTCAGAACTTCAGATCAAATTCAAACTAACGAATGTTGACTACTTTAAATACTTACAGTGGCACAGTTATTTTAATACATTAACGGTGCAAGAACGCACATCGCTACAACAAATCCCTTTGATCGACTCCATGTATCAAAGAAGAAAGATTGGCTATTTTTATAATCAGTTGCTATCCTTACACCAAGATGATTTATCTTTCAGACAACAACTCTGGGCTGAGAAACTGGGCTGGACTCCATTAAGATGGAGGAATCCATCCATCTGGCCAATTCTATACTGATTTCCGGAAGGAGTAGAACCCAGCATTATATGGTGTTGTATAATCTTTATTACACGCCAGCCAAAATTTAAAATGGGGGTCTTCAGTAGGCACTGCTTGTAGCAGATGTGGTATGCACGCGGCGGATGTGGTGCATACGTTTTTTCTATGTCCACATCTAAGTAGAACCTTATCAGAAATTCAACACTTTCTTTCTTTGATACTCGGAATCCCTATAATACTTACATCAGAGCTTGTATTGTTCGGAGTCTTTTCTACATCTATGATAGATAATCATAAAAAGCTGTTATTTGTCTCTGTTGGGGTTTTTCGTTCTTGTGTCACACAAGATTGGATTAGTCCAGACCCACCCTCTTTCTCTGCTTGGAGAGGGTGGCTGCTGGCTAGGTATATCTTAGAACGCGCCATTTATAAAACTAAAGGGCGTAAAAGAAGGGCAATGGGAATAAAAATCTGGGAACCTATAGAGCGATGGATGGAGGGGGAAGTGGGGAAGTAGCTTATTTAGTCATTTTTTCCTGAGTTCTTATTTACACTGTTGCCTCCCCATTGTACAAGTTTGATTGGAAATGGCAATTTTTTTTTTCTCTTTTCTTTCATATGCAATGTTTGTTGTATATATGAAACATTCTCTGCTGCTTCCCTTTTGTACTAAACTCGTCTGTAACCTGATCACTCGCAATGAAAAAGAAAAAAAAAAAAGAAAAAAAATGATTCATGTAGTTGTTATACATTTCATCGGAGTTGGTTAACTTTGGGCCGAAATGAGAAAAAGTTGTGATACATGAGTGATGGCTTCCCTGCATGCCTAGTAATTTGCTTAGTTCCCATCTTGATTGCTTAACTCAATAGGTTTCACAAAGAGTGCCCCTTGTGCTGCAGTGCATGCTGACATATTAAGTGGCAATCCTATTTTTGCAAGCAGTCTGTTTGAATTTGTGTTTATGCTGCCGCCTTCCCACTTCTCCTGGTGGGGACTGGCATCTCGGGCACTTGGGCTGAATGGGTGTGAGTTATGGCTGGCTGAAAGTTGAGTAGATGCGTGTCTCAGCAGAGACATCTTATGGATGTTGAGGCCCTGGGCTCAACATATTTTGGGGGGCGCTTTCCAGCACAGCTCTGATTTAGTGATCCAATTCCAGCTTTTTCAAACCCTTTTTAACCAGATGACCGATACTGCACAGGCACACTGGTCCAAATTCTACCTGTTTCTATCTATTATTAGTCAGGGATTGTGATGTGTGTTTTCAATGTTGTAATACAACAGCAGATCACTATTATTATTGCTAATAAATTCTGCGACCTTTCTCATATGAAAGGTCCAGTTTTGATCTAAAAAGATCTTTTTTATGGATGTTGCATGGTGCTGAAGAACAAACCACTTTTCTCAGCAACATGTGTGCAATAGACTTTCACAAATCAATCATATTAGAGATAAATCAAAGGCAAACGTTAATTAAAACAATCTATGTTTATGAATCATTCAAGGTCATTAGGGCAGGACTGTGTGGAGAACAGAGCTGGATCTATCAGGAGCCCCCTGAAAGGCTGAGCCCCCGGGCCAGGGCCCACTTTGCCCATGCCTTAAAATGTCTCTGTCAGGTATTGTGAATCCACACTCTTGCTGACTGATTTACTAATTTGTCTGTAGCATTGCCTTAATGATCACTGACTATCCCCTTCCTCAGAACTCTGATTTTTCTGATTTGACTCACGATATTGATGATACAGCTATTGAAAATGCTTACCTTTCACTCCCAGGCTAGGTTTAGAATTGTGCAGTCATAGCATAAGCTTTAATATCATAAATCCACACTGCTACATCCATTATCCCTTTTGTGAGTCGCAGAAAAGTTCACAACTCCTAAATTACACAAGTAGGAACTGCATACGCCCCCTTAGGTCGTTCCTGCGTATTGTGCATAAGAAGTTAAATCAGAAGTTTGTGGTCACACCAAGCGATTTGTTGTTAAACTCTACAATTAATGAAAAAATTCACGACAAGCAGGTAAAGCATAAGAGTATATTTTCATTTATTTTTATTTAAGCCGCAAAGGTAATGTCCATTTTACATTGTGATGCTAGTCTCTATCGAAAGGGTGATCACCATGCATCAATATATTTGTTTAAAGTGATAATATGTCATCAAATAGTGTCACACAGGTGAAGACAGTCCAAACATTTGAAGATTCAGAATCCACTACTTGAGGTATAGGATTTCACCCACTCATAGA